>NW_015536517.1:33966-42070 GCF_001515605.1 Sinocyclocheilus anshuiensis | reverse complement strand
TGTTTTGCTTATTTTAAGCAATCTGGCAAACATGCGCACGCGCTCACTCCTCATTATGGAAGCGCCGCCGACGATGATATGAAACACCGACAAACAAGCTAGAGTCTAATTGAAAGCATCATTCAGCTGGTCTGTGTTCTGTCATGGGATCTCAACTGTATTGTTTGCGATTGTGATCGCTGAATGCACTTACTCAACCGATGTTGTTTTAATAGAGAAATAGATTATTGCAATTTGGAATTAGTGAAATTAATAGCAATTTCACTGTTATAATATTTTTTCGTTTGTTTTAGCTGTTTTCATAATGTAGACCGAGAGATTGCATAAGTCTTTGGTATTAATTTATATAATAAAAAGCCTATAATAAATCGGAACACTAGATGAGGTAAAATACATGTATGTGTCCACATTCTATTGATTTGTGCTTACTGGAGAAAGTGCAATACCTGAAATGCAAAAGTAAATATCTCAAATGACAACAATCATTACGATTACAATTTTGAGAAAAAAAATATTTTTTTAACAGTTTAACCATTATAAAGAATGATGAGCATGAGACTTATAAGATTTCATTGACTAAAACCTGACTAAAATGCTCATACATTTAATTGAATAAACAAAAACAGGACAGGGTTGTCTAAATATGATAACTAAAATGTACATTTGACTAAAACTTAAGCTCAGGTGCGTTTTTTGGTATTTTCGCCTAAATTTGACATACTTAAATTCAAATGTTTACCCTACACACATACAATGGAGGAAATGAAAAAAAAATGGTTTCATTGTAAAGAATACCATTTGAACTTCAAAATATGAGTGTGATTCTTTATAAATAACATGATATATTTTTCAAATATTACAATAAACACAAAAAAAACATAGGCGTTTTTATTTATTTTTAAAAAAAAATTTTTTAAAGTCTGTAATTCAGGTTCTATTAGGTCCAGCTCTTTGCAGTTTACTTTGTTTGATGCCATTAGATGCCAAAATGTACCAGAAAAAAAAGAATATAATGCAATAACTCCTGTTTAGAAGCTGTTATTTGAAATATGTGAAGCGAGTAAAATTGTCCTTTTTTGCATATAATCGAAATTTGTCATTGTGAGTTTCCTTTGCAAAAACAGGCTTTATAAAACACATTAACCCCAGAATCCTACATTACTCTGTGCCATAAGCACTTTAATTGATTATTGATTGAATTATGTTTCATTTTTATGTTTTTCTAAGTAGTAATATACAAAATGGCATAAGCGAATTGGACCAAATTTCACATTTTGTGTTTTCTACAATCAGTTTTATTCTTTCAGGATACAGAAGACTGAATACATTATAAAATCAATCTGGTCTATCACAATCTAAAATAGAATCCACATCCTCCAGTTTTATATCATTCCATTTATGTGCATTCTGTATTGGTATATACTGACAGAGCATCTTCTTACCTCATCAGCTGAGCCATCCCCCCTGTATCCAGCAACCTCTTGCTGCCAACATCTTTGCATCCCTCATTCCTCTCCACGGCGCCGCTGAACGTTCTTCATCATATACAACTTGTAATATGATTATCATAGATTGATATTCTCCGAGCCGCAGTTGCATTTGCTTTTCCGTGTGGCATTATTGCTTTCAAAACAGTCTGAAACTACACTTCCAAAACAACAACACCGCTGTTGACGCAGAGGTGTCAAATTTCACAGCTCTGACTGGCCCGCTGTGAGTGTGTGTCATAAAACCTGACCAATTGCAATCGACAGCCCCATCAGAGTTCTAAAAGATCAGACTTGCCTGTTATTAGAGCTTATGATTTGGAGAGCGCGTCTATGGCAGAAAGTGCGTCTGTTTTTTCTGGTGCACATCTGGATATAGATATATTATATAGATATTTGTGGCTGTTTGCAGCTGACTGAACCAGTGCTACGAGTAGGAATGTAACCCATACGAAAATTTGCTTAGAGGTGAGAAATTTCACATCTCGATTCTATTGAAGGTCATTCGATCTGTGATTGTCACACAATGAAATAATCTGAGAATGAGAGCTTTCTTGTGATATATGACGACTGTTTTGTGAAAAATATATAAAATACACATTCTTCGAAAAAAAAATTCGCAATCGTTAGGCGGAAATTCGTGTGTGGGACGAATAACTTTCTAAGCTTATTTGTACTGCTTTATGAATCCTAAATGTATGGTATTCTTGTAAAGAAGACACTCCAAGCTTTCAAATGAACCCATATATGGGCTGATACCGTATAAGGAAGGCTATGTAAATGAAGCATAAACATTTTTAACGCGATTTTGAAACGCGAAGTTGAACTGGCTAAGACTAAGACTAAAATTAAAAATGGCTGCCAAAATTAATACTGCTGTACGGTTAAGTAATAATAATCTTATTGCTAAAATGTCAAGTTTTCATTGACTAAAACTAGGCTAAAATACTTCAGGTTTTCTTTGACTAAAAGTAGACTAAAACACTAGATTTTCTTGGACTAAAACTAGACTAAAATGTTGAGACTTTTAGTCAACTAAAACTTGACTAAAACTAAATAGGATAAGGTTGACTAAATATGATAAAAAATAACAAGGACATTTTAACATGGGACTAAGACTAAAATTGAAATAGCTGACAAAATGAACACTAGAGAAAACAGAACAGAGAACCACATAACCAAAACAATCAATGAGAACATAACACACAGACAATGGTAAGCACATGGCAAGAAACAAGAGGAGCGAGGGAAGTACATGACAGGAACAAGAAACATGGCTACAGGAAATTACAAAATAAAAGACATAAAACCAAAAACACACCTTCCCCCCTCTATGAGCAGCCAGACAAGATAACCACCCACAAGTATCCATGTACACATGGAATCCTGGCCTGAACTGTGGAGCACTGCCATGCCTGGACCGTGGAGCAGTAGCAGATTGTCAAGCAGTGGAGGGCCTGGAGCAATGGATGGCCTGCCCCATGGAGCAGAGGCAGGCCTGGACCATGGAGCAGTAGGTAAGACTATGGGCCGTGAAGCAGTGGGCGAGACAATTGGCCATGGAACAGAGATGGGTCTGGACCATGGAGAGGTAGTGGACCTGGGCCGTGAAGCAACAGCAAACTGTGGAGCCGAGGTGGACCTGGGCCATAGAACAGAAGATGACTTGGACTGTAAAGCAACCCCGACAGAGCCAGACACCAGGGTGGAGCTGGTGGTCAAGGTGGAGCTGGCGGAGCAGGTGACCAGGGCAGAGCCAGAGACCAGGGCAGAGATGGCCAAGCAGGTGACCAGGGATCATGAGGCCATGGTGGAGCAGAGACATGGATGGACCACCTGGCCGTGACAGAACAGGCTGAGAGTTAGTGAATGGCCTTTGTGCCCATGACTTGACAGGCAGAAAATCCTCCAAGAATACTGTTATAAACATGAGCCACTTCCAAAAGGTAAAGGGGCAGGTGTTGCTACAACCCAGATAGCAAAATGACTCAGGAGCGGATCCGCCCCGGAGTCACCACAAGCTCCGGAACGGATCCGCAAAATGGGTCCGTATCGGAGTCCTACTTGCACAGCACAATGGATCCAGAACAGATAAGGATTACGGATCCGGACCAGATCCGGCCCAGACCCTACCTGTATCCGCTAATAAAGCGGTTCATCCGGCCCGGATCCGATCTGGACCCGTTCATGAAGTAACTCATCTGGCCCGGATCCAATCTGGACCCGTTCATTAAGTGGGTCTATACCATATTTAAAATGGGTAATCTGGCCAAATCTAGCTATGGAAATATCTAAAATACAGCTGACAAACATTATATAGACTAGATTGCTCTATAAAAGCTTAAATATTCCAAAAGTCTCCCCTTATTAATATTAACTCTCTGGGGTCGAAGCCCGCACTGGTGTGGTCTGTCTCGTATTTTCCTGATGACTGCGAATAGAACTAAAAATACTCTGTCATTTTTCATCGTACAGATAAGAATAAGGTATCGTTTGAAACTGCAAAGGGTCTACTTTTATTTGTGTATAGTCATAACAACAACAAAACAACGTGCTTTTGTAAAATAAAGAAAATTACCCAGAATTTACCTCAGAAGAAAAAAACAACGCGATGCGTCGCGCAGCTAAATCCAGTGGAGGATTGTTATTGTGTTATTGTGACATAACTTGTGAACATTTTACTCATTAGACTTTTCCCAAACTATAATTCCTGACTACATGTATGAAATCAAGTTAAATATTTTGAAATATGTGTCATTTCATTATCTAAATGTCTCGCAATGCCAGGGTGTTTGTTTAATGTTTTATAACATATAAAACCACAAGATATAAAAGTAGTATGAGTGTTAACACTATGAATGAATGTTTGGCACAAAGGTGTGTTACTGTTTAAGTCTCAGTGTTCAGATCAGTATGTTCAATCATGTGTCCTTGACCCTCACTGTGTATATTTTTATTATACTGTGTAGTAAATAAAATACAAATAATAATCAAAAACCCACTGTTACGGGCAAACAAGACGTGAGACATGTGGATCCATTCGCAAGCTTTATTTAGGGACGTGGTCAAAACAGGCGAGGGTCAGACGATGTCAAACAGATATATTGAGGGCAAGACACAAGAATAGTCCAATCTCCGGTGGCATCAAGGACCGGAACTGGAACTACAGTGGGCTTATTAAAAGTCTCTTTGGGCATGACTGACAGGGTTAAAAGTTCAGTGTTGGTCTCCTCAAGAGTGGTTGGACAGACAGTTCATAGTTGAGGGCATTGGCAAAAACTGAGTGGGTTGACAGTACACCTTTAGATTCAAGAGCAGAACTAAGAGAGGCAGACAGTTCAAAACTGGATGTATTGACTGAAAATGGACTAACACACAATTCATAAACAGATACTGGGCAGGCAGATAGTACGACATCAGAATTGTCAGTGGGATCTGAACAGACAGGTGATTTAACATCAGGCTCATTGACTGAAACAGGGCCGTAAGATAAATATTTATAAACAGGCTTACAGACTTGGATTGCCAAGGCAGACAGTTCAGCAAACACGTTTGGGGAAACAAAACAGGCAGACAGTTCATGAATGGTCTCTATAGTAGTGACAGACAGTGACAGACAGGGAGTGCATTTACATCTTCCGGGCTCATGACTGGGCCAATGGGGCAGATAACTGTTTCCTTGATTGGAACTGGGCAGATAGATGGTTAGAAATTAACCTAATTGACTGAAGTGGGATAGATAGATTGTTCACTAGTGGTCTTTTTGGCAATGACAGAATTAACAGGGCATACAGAAAGTTCATTTAGGGTTTCCATGGCAGTTACAGGCAGGGATGAGAGTTCATAAACAGCTTCCTTGGCTGAATTGGGGCAACAATAAAGTTCATGTGCTGTCTCTGGGGTAGTTACATGCATGGTTGCAAGTTGTAATATGGCCTCCTTGGTTGTGACAGACTGCGCTAAGAGTTCATGTTCGGTTACACGACCAGACAAAAGTTAATTTATGGTTTCCGGGTTCATGACAGGCAGGGTTAAGGGGCATTCTTTCACAAAACGAATGTTAAATCAATATATTGTTTTCTGTGAACGAGTGAACAGGATAATTTTCACATAATTTTGTAGCAAAAACTCTAGTCTACCACATTCAGTTCTCAAAAGTATGTGTTTTATGTCCTTATGTCAGTGACTTTAAAAAAAATAGTTTTTCACTAACCACGTATAAACATTGTTTTCTCAAAAGCACAAACATGTACATTCATGTTGCTCACATATTATTGTAGCCCAGTTTGTGCTGAATACAGTATTATCAGACTTTAGCCATTCATATTTTTTTATGATACTGAAAAAAGAACACAAATGTCAGGGCATGTCAAAACTTATCCTGGGGTCTTATTTATAAAACTCTCCATAGATTTCATCCTAAAAGTGTACATAGGCACAAAAGCTAGATTTTGCGTACGCTCAAAAATGTTCAGATTTATAAAACCATGCGCACGCCAGAACCTGCGCAAAAATCTCTTTATAAATCCCAGTCAGGGGAAGATTGTGCGTACATGCATCTCCACCCTTACTCCTCCCCGAAATCACCATATGTGGAGCTTACAACACCTAGTTTTACTATGCATAACCTCATCTGCATATAATTTCTATGCATATTCCCATCTACGTGACACCATTTTTAACACCGTCAAAGGTACAATACATTAAGGAAATATGAGATAGGGACTAAAAATGCCATTTGTGCCATACACGTTAATTTTTATTGCTAAAAATCATCCAGAATCCTTGCTATGTTTTAGAATAAATATATCAAAATATCCATAAAAAACTGTTTAAAATAGTTCTCAGAAAAATAATTTAGAGTTGATCTCATTCATTTCCACAGGCCCAATAATATTTCAATTATTTAAAAAAAATTCAAATTAAATTAAATTAATGCAGTTTTGATGATAAGGTGAACATGTTTTAGCTATTTTTAGTGGAAAAAATATAGGCCTATATTTATTGCAGTGTAAATACAATTATCTGACTCTGGCGTCATTGACAAATTATTTTAAAAAGGAAACGTGCAAATATTACCGTTTTCTTCAAGTTGTATCCTTCAAATACAGTGGTATTTTTCATAATGTTGTGGAGATGCCTTCACACGACATCAACACCTCCGTGCAGCTGTGGTTGTACAGTAAGCTATTATCATTGGTCCTATTCAAACGGACAATAGACCATTCCACCGAATCCAGCAGTGTCCACGCATTGTACCAAATGATTAATTTAAATGTAAGTACATAGTAGTTAAGGCCACTTAATATAAAGTGGGACCATTTATTATTTTGTTATCACCTCTATATCTGATTGTTCCTCTTGTTTTTTTTGTTTTTTTTTTCTTTCCCTTCAACATTTACCATTTCAAATAGTAAATAACCAGCTGGCATAAACAGAAAATGAACATCATTTTCATTGCTAAAGCTTTTATTTACTTCATTTACAGGCTCCATAGACAAACCTAACTGGTCCAAATAACATTTATAGTTGCACGTTAAGCTAAAAAAAATTATATAAATATCATCCACAGTCATTATAGCCTAAGTGCAATAAGTGTTAATATATATATATATATATATATATATATATATATATATATAATTGGGGTTTTGAACTACTGTAATATGGTAAAACATAATCTGTCAGACTTTGTTATGGACGATTTATTGTTTAGGCTATATTCTACTGTCATTGTCACAGAAATCAAATTTTAATGCAACATTTGCATGTTGATAAAAAAATCATTAAAAAAATTATAACAAATTTGATTAGCATCCAATCTTAAAACAAAGTTTTAGCTGTCCTGTGCTGTGTTGTTAACATGGTGGATTGCCCACAGAAAACCCTCATGGGGCCCCAAATGAGCAAACTGTTACGGGGCGAACGAGACGTGAGACGTGCAGATCCATCTGCAAAGCTTTTATTTAAAGGCGTGGTCATAAAAACAGGCAAGGTTGTGACAATGGCAAACAGGTATATTGAGGGCAAGACAAAAGAGTAATCCAAACCGGGCGTGGTGGTCATAAAAACAGGCAAGGTTCTGACAATGGCAAACAGGTATATTGAGGGCAAGACAAAAGAGTAATCCAAACCGGGCGTGAGTCAGTCGACAGCGAACGTTATCCAGAGGGCTTGACAAGAGGGGAAATCCAATAACACGAGCAGTAGTCCAGGCGAAGTGCAAACACTCCGAAACAGCAGGCAAAGGGTTAATCCAAGATAAACAGGCAACAATCAGGTAACACAGGAAAGCAGGCAAGACAAGACTATGACTAGGAACTAAGGACTAGAAACTAGGGCAGGAAACTGGCTCCGTAATGTGCTACCACTAGGAGAGCGATAAACGAAAACAATATTCGGCCTTGAATGGTGGTGTGAGACTGATTTATATAGTGTGTGTTATTGGTAGCAGCTGTGTGTGATTGGTTTCAGGTGAGCTTGTGATTAGTGCAATGGAGCATGGGAAATGTAGTCCAGCGTGATGTGTAACAGTCTGTGTGGTGTGAGAGTCAATATCGTGGGAGGGCGACCTGTGGTGGCAAGTGGATGGAAGTTCATGGACCGGATTCGTGACA
>NW_015536517.1:20298-33699 GCF_001515605.1 Sinocyclocheilus anshuiensis | reverse complement strand
ACGGGTCCGAAGATCCCCACGGCGGAGCAGAAGACCACCAGAGCAGGACAGGAAACCACCAGGCCGGAGCAGACAGAGCAGAAGACCACCACGACAGAGCAGACGGGACAAAAGCTCACTAGGGCGGAGCCGAAGACCACCAGGGCCAGCCAGCAGACCACCACGGAGGAGCAGAAGGAACAGGCGGAGCAGAAATCACAGACGGCCTCCATAGCCGTGACAGGACGGGCAGAGGGTTCACAGATGGCCTCCATAGACGTGACAGGAAGGGCAGAGAGATCACAGACGGCCTCCATAGCCGTGACAGGACGGGCAGAGGGTTCACAGATGGCCTCCATAGACGTGACAGGAAGGGCAGAGAGATCACAGACGGCCTCCATAGCCGTGACAGGACGGGCAGAGGGTTCACAGATGGCCTCCATAGACGTGACAGGAAGGGCAGAGAGTTCACAGACGGCCTCCATAGCCGTGACAGGACAGGCAGAGAGTTCACAAACGGCCTCTATAGCCATGACAGGATGGGCAGAGGGTTCACAGACGGCCTCCATAGCTGTGACAGGACAGGCAGAGTGCGCATCGTTGGGCGCCACCACCACGCAAGGAGCTGAAGCGAGCGTCTCCACCTCGGGAGGTTCTGTGGTGGTGTATGCAGCCAAACACACCATAGAGCGATCCCCATCAAGGGAAGCACTTCAGTGAGGGGAATCAGTTCAGGGACAGGAGGGCTAGAGTGAGTGGGTTTTGGGATACCAGCTGCGCGTGCAGACACCAGCGGTGCATCCCTCACACTGGATACCAGACTGGGATACTGAAGGACTGACCTTGATAATCTGGGTGCAACAGACAGGACGAGCAGAAGGGTTAGAGTGAGTGGTTTGGTGGATACCAGCTGCGCGTGCAGACACCAGCGGTGCATCCCTCACACTGGATACCAGACTGGGATACTGAAGGACTGACCTTGAAGATCTGGGTGCAACAGACAGGATATGACGAGACTCTGGACGATCAGTTGAGACGTGACTGGGCTCATAACAAGCAGCTGTGACTTGACTTGACTCATGATGAAGATCAACCGTGTGAGAGTCAATATCATGGGACGGCGACCTCTGGTGGCAAGTGGATGGAAGTTCATGGACCGGATTCGTGACACAAACTGCTATGGGCCCCACATGGGCTAACCCACAGGGGGCCCCAAGTGGGTTTTTGTGTGGGCAAGCCCACTGCGGGCTTGCCCACAGAAAACCATCATGGGGGCCCAAACGGGCAAAACCGCTGTGGGCCCGCATAGGCTAACCCACAGGGGCCCACATGGGTTTAGTGTGGGTTTTCTCTGCCCACACTGTCCCGCAGCAAACCCACAGTGGGCCTGCACGGGCATGTTTGCTGGGCAGTTGTTACAGTTGCTATATAAGATTTGTTAATTTATTTAAGTTTAAATATTATTCAAGTTTTCTGAATACGTTTGGAATAAAATGTCCATGAAATGATCTGACCATGATTAATTGTAATGTGCCTGTAATATGCAATATGAATTGACAATTATGAGAAGTACAAACGTAGCACAGCTGAGATTGGCTCAATACCAGTTTGACGCTGTGCTAGAAGTTCTTCAGTCAAAGGGTATTCAAACCTCAATTACACTGAATGGCTGGTATAGTGTCACATTTAGAGCCTTTAGCATTCTTTTAAAGTAAATTTCATGGCCGAATGATAAATACATGTATCAGTGTAATACACAGTAAAAAACGCAGTGTCAGTTTTAACACTATTAAAGATCATATATGGTCCCAATCTATCTAGTGTTAAAAGTACACCGTTCGTAATGTTGAATTTTTAGTGCTCTGAATACTTTTGGAATAAAATGTCCATGAAATGACCTGACCATGATTAATTCTAATGTGCCTGTAATATGCAATATTAATTGACAATTATGAGAAGTACAAACGTAGCACAGCTGAGATTGGCTCAATACCAGTTTGACGCTGTGCTAGAAGTTCTTCAGTCAAAGGGTATTCAAACCTCAATTACACTGAATGTCTGGTATAGTGTCACATTTAGAGCCTTTAGCATTCTTTTAAAGTAAATTTCATGGCCGAATGATAAATACATGTATCAGTGTAATACACAGTAAAAAACGCAGTGTCAATTTTAACACTACTAAAGATCATATATGGTCCCAATCTATCTAGTGTTAAAAGTAGACCGTTTGTAATGTTGAATTTTTAGTGTTAATATAGCACCTCACAGTGTAGAAGAATTACAATCTGAGTGTAAAGTGTTACACTTGCTATTGTTGTTCAAATTTTATGTAACCTGGGTTAAAATGTGTACATTTCATAAGGTGCAATTAAGTTAATGAATGTGTACGTTGTGTTTAGTGCAATTCACAGCTTTCCATACATATTAAAGGCAGAGTGAGTGATTTTTTAATAACATGTTAGTAAACTGATTCGGGCCGAATCGCAAAACAAACTTGTAGCCAATCAGCAATAAGGGGCGTGTCTACTCGTGATGTGGAGGAGAGCGCGTTCAGTGCATGGGACGGACATTAGCCGAGCCAGCGACAGAAAGATAGAGATGGTGGATAAAAAACAAAAGAGGAAAACGTCTGCGGAACGATAAGGCAAGAAGTAGGACCCGTGTAAATATCGGATCAGCTTTCCAGCGCTGGAGAGAACTCAAGGAGCGGAGGCCTGCGATCGGACGCCGAGGTTGCTTTGTTTCTTCTCAATAGGTGAGTAACACCGTGTCTACAACAGCTAAAGTCTGCCTACACTGGACGCGATCAAACGACCGTTGAAAACCATTTGAAATTTGTTTCAGCACGTCATAAATAGAACCCGGCAGCAGTTTTCTGTTGGGGATTTGTTGCGCTGCACCGCTCACGTCCGTAGACACGGTGTAACATTGGTTTTGCTTTGTTTCACAGAACTAATCGTTGCCTGGGTTGCGTATGTATATGTGGGGCGGAGCTATCAGAATAGAGGCAAGACCCTTTTGGGGTAGGGGCGTGTTTGTTTTAGTGATTTCAAATATCAACATTGGCTACCCGAAATCACTTACTCTGCCTTTAATCACGACTCCTTTAAAATTATTTTGGTTTGTAAGTGTGGTTGCAATGCACTGCTAAAAAACATGGTTTTGACAAGCAAGTTTTCTATCTGTTCATTTATTGGGTTAGGAATAGTTAATCCCTCCTTGTAGAAAGGAATCGTGACAGCGATTGGCTGTTATGAGGAAGAAGGCGGTATGATAACATACTGAGAGAGTAGGAAAAACGTAGTAATCCAGATCGGATTGATTTGCGTTGTTGTTGTTTGTTTACTAACAAATCGTTAGTAAAGGAATTTAAACCTACTGCTTGTGATTATTTTAGGAAGGACCATCTTTTTGTTTGAGTTTCTTACAAAGAGACAGATCGGAATACGTCCATTTTGCCGTGATTGCTGTGATGAACTAACAAGACTATCTAGACACGCATCTGCAGAGAACATACTGGGGTTTTACTCTGTATTTCTAAGACGATAATGGTTCCAGATGGATAATCATCATTAATTGTGATGACGAACCAGATAGCACTCTGAATCACCGTGAGGTTCAGAGTTCCTCTGGCAACGGGGGACACCCGGAGCAGCGGACTACTTCAAAGTAGAACGCAAGGGAGTAGGATGATCGTTACCGAGCCCGGCGGACAGCTGATGGACTCTCAGGTATTTGATTTAATTTAATTTTGCTCTTCGGAGTGAAGGGGCCAATTCTGAGTTTTCTTAAGTGGCCGCAACGCACGCCAGCAGCGTTACAGGCCTGCAACGGGGGGTGTGCGCACTTAAGAGTAAAAGAGTGAGTGTTTGTGTGTAGGCCCACGATTATTTTGTTCAGTACCAATTAAAAGAGGATCCTCACTAATGTGTTCAAGTATACTAATTCTGTGATTTGTTCATTTGGGTTGATACCTAAATGGTAAATACTTACCAGGAGTAGCATACTTATTTGAGTGTGTACGTTTAAGTGAGGGAGATTAATTTGTACTCTGGTATTTGCAAGGACAATATTGTATGTAATTTAACTAAAACTTGCCTACCTTGTTAGTATTAGGATTATTCAGGTAACTTATTTGTGTGGGAAATTGTGATTTTTTTTTGTTATTTTATTTGTTTATATACATATATTTTTTTCTCTATTGCAGTTTGCAACAACCAATGTGTTTCTAAATAAAATTGTAATTGCCTCTGGGGAAGAGAACTGATTAGCTTTCTTAATTTGGTGTTTTGATTTGAGTTAGTAGTTTGGTTAAATACAGAGTTTGTTTCCTATCCATCGCCCTGCACCAGTGCATATTATTGTTAAATTGGGGTAAAAAGGGAGGTCTTATAATTAGTCGAGAGACACTTCAAAAGAACCCGTGTGTTCATCCTAAAGAGCTCTAGAAAGGCAACATCTGAGAGTAGGGTGTTACACAAATTGGTGGCCCGTACGGGGACTCAGATTCTCTCTTTTTGTATCCTATCTTTGTAACTAGTTTATTTCTAGCTGATGGTTTGGTGTTATCTGAGATGGATTCCGCTAGCAATTTTGATTATCAGTCAGAACTCACTAAATGGTGTGAAGAATTTCTGATTGACAAAACTCGTGCCCTGTTGTTGGTAGGAGTATCTGCAGATGTGGAAGTGGCACATATTGAGGATGTCACACAGTCTGTAAAAGTTTGGGGAAGAGTGCGAGTCAGAGCTACCAAGGCAGGTTCAAGCCCACATAAACAGCTTGTGTTGTGTGAGTGTCGAGAGACTATTAATCCTGATCTTATACCAGCTGAATTGTGGTCTGCTCAAGGAGAAGAAATGTTAGATGGCTGGGTTGATCAAGCCCGAATGATGATTGCTGAGTGTGAGTTCTCCGAAAAAGAGAAGAGGAGAAGAGCTGATGGTTTGGTGTTATCTGAGATGGATTCCGCTAGCAATTTTGATTATCAGTCAGAACTCACTAAATGGTGTGAAGAATTTCTGATTGACAAAACTCGTGCCCTGTTGTTGGTAGGAGTATCTGCAGATGTGGAAGTGGCACATATTGAGGATGTCACACAGTCTGTAAAAGTTTGGGGAAGAGTGCGAGTCAGAGCTACCAAGGCAGGTTCAAGCCCACATAAACAGCTTGTGTTGTGTGAGTGTCGAGAGACTATTAATCCTGATCTTATACCAGCTGAATTGTGGTCTGCTCAAGGAGAAGAAATGTTAGATGGCTGGGTTGATCAAGCCCGAATGATGATTGCTGAGTGTGAGTGCTCCGAAAAAGAGAAGAGGAGAAGGATTGTAGAGAGCCTAAAAGGGCCTGCATTAGAGATCATCAAGGCAGTACGATTCTCTAACCCTGAGGCTAGTGCTATACAATATATAGAGGCACTAGAAAGTACTTTCGGAACGTCTGAGTCAGGTGAGGATTTGTATTTTGCCTTTCGCCTTTTAAGACAATGTTCTGGTGAAGCCTTATCAGATTTTCTGCGAAGAGTGGACAAAGCGTTAAATAAGGTAGTGCAGAAGGATGGAGTGTCTCCACAAATGGTAGATCGGGTCAGGGTGGAGCAATTGATTCGATGTGCAGTTGAGTCAGACCTAATGCTTCTCCAGCTGAGGCTTAGGGAAAGGAAAAATCAACCGCCAACCTTTTTGACTCTTCTGAATGAGATTAGAGAAGCTGAAGAAAACGAGGCTGCTAGGCAGAAAATAAAAGCTACCGTAAAGACTGTTCAAAGTCATGAGGAAGGGAAACTTAGTTTTTCTGTGGTGAAAGCGTTAAAAGCAGAAATGAAGGATCTGAAAACCAGGTTAGGACAGGGGACCTCAAATGTGTCAGCTGTTTCTACGAGGCTGGAGTCTGGGGCTACTTCTACGAAAACACATGTTGAAGCATCCCGGGATATGGAGGTGCAAGCGCTAAAAGAACAAATACAGCAATTGCAGCAGAAGATTAGTGTTATGAGTGTAACGCATAGCCAGCAGTTAGAGCAGACTCAGAGACAACCCAACCCTACGTCTCTGCAAAGGAGAGGTAGATCTAATCCAACTCAGGAAGACTTCTTTCGCTATCGATGTGGAGAAGATCCAGAATTATTTCAGTTTGGAAACTCCCCTGTTCCAGAAGTCTGGAAAAAGAGATTACGCCAGAAGCTGGCAGAAAAAGGAAATGTGTTCTCTTTGAAAGAATGGGATGTAGGAGTGGCAAAGGGGGTAGAACATCACATTAAACTGAGTGATCCTAGACCTTTTCGAGAACGGTCTCGTTGCATTGCACCCACAGACATTGAGGATGTTCGAAGGCATATAAAAGATCTACTTGCCGCAGGTATCATTACAGATTCCCGAAGCCCTTACGCATCGCCTATTGTTATAGCTCGCAAAAAGAATGGGGCTGTTAGGATGTGTATTGATTACAGGACACTTAACCAACGAACGATTCCTGATCAGTACACTACCCCGAAGATTGACGAAGCCCTTGATTGTCTAGTTGGCAGCAAATGGTTCTCTGTCCTTGATCTTCGTAGTGGGTACTACCAGATAAAGATGGCAGAAGAAAGCAAGGAAAAGACTGCGTTTATTTGTCCGCTGGGGTTTTATCAATTTGACTGCATGCCACAGGGAATCACAGGGGCTCCAGCCACTTTCCAGCGGTTAATGGAAAGAGCAGTAGGGGACATGCATCTTCTTCAGGTTATTGTATACTTGGATGACATCATTGTGTTTGGTCGAACTCTAGAAGAACACGAAGAGCGACTCCTGAAAGTACTTGATCGCTTGGAAGAGAGTGGATTGAGAGTTTCTATTGATAAATGTCAGTTCTGCCAAACGCAAGTCAAGTATGTGGGGCATATTGTTTCTGGAGACGGCATATCCCCTGATCCTGAGAAGGTAAAAGCAGTTACCTAATGGGAGATGCCGAAAGACCTGAAAACCTTACGCTCTTTTCTAGGGTTTTGTGGGTTTTACCACCGGTTCATTAGCAACTATTCGGCCATTGTAAGACCCCTGACATAGCTTACAAAAGGTTATGCCCCTGTTAAAGAGAAAAAAAAGGGCACTTCGGAAGGGAAAAATTATTTAAAGGAAAAGGAACCATTTGGAGAACGTTGGGACCAAGAGTGCACTAATGCATTTACTAACATCATTTACTGTCTCACTCATGCTCCGGTATTAGCTTTTGCTGACTCTGAGAAACCGTATGTCCTGCATGTGGATGCCAGTTTAAAGATACTAGGGGCTGTTCTAAATCAACAATACCCTGAAGGACTGAGGCCTGTAGCTTTTGCTAGTCGAAAGCTGAATGCTGCCGAACAGCACTATCCAATTCACCAACTGGAATTCCTTGCACTGGAATGGGCAGTCGTGGACAAATTCCACGACTATCTATATGGTGCTAAGTTCATTGTAAGAACAGACAATAATCCCCTCACTTATGTCTTGACCAGTGCTAGGTTGAACGCAACTGGACATAGGTGGTTAGCTGCTTTAGCTACATATAACTTCAGTTTACAATATAAACCAGGCAAGCATAACATGGACGCTGAGGTGTTATCACGATACCCGACAAGTGCAGCTGTTGCCGATGAGTGGAAAGAAATACCAGAGTTGGCTGTGAAGGCTGTGTGTCAAGTGGCCAGTTGTTCTCAAGGGAATGAGTCTTCCGCCCGGCTCATTGATCAACTGGGAGTCTCTCCACAAATCATCCCACCACTATATGTTTGCCCGGTACAACTTATCACTGATCAGACAGATGGATTCACAGTGGCAGATCTAAGATATGCGCAAGAGCAAGACCCAGTCATTGGCTATATGAAAAAAGAAGTAGAGTCAGGAAGTATACTTTCCATGCCCAAGAGTTCAGATCCAACTGTGACACTGGCAAAAATCTAATAGTCAGACATCATCTTCTCTATCGAAGGACAAAAGATGAAGATGGTAAAGAAAAATCACAGTTGGTTCTACCTAATAAATACCACCTTCGCGTGATGAAATCTTTGCACGATGATTCTGGACATCTTGGAGTGGAAAAAACAACGGAACTCATAAAAAAACGGTTCTACTGGCCAACAATGACAATTGACATTGAGCTGCATGTGAAAAATTGTGGGAGGTGTGTTGCTAGGAAGACACTGCCTCAGAAATTGTCCCCCTTAAAACAAATCACTAGCAATGGCCCCTTAGATCTAGTGTGCATTGATTTTCTATCAATTGAGCCTGACTCAAAGGAAGTTGCAAATGTTCTGGTTCTAACTGATCGTTTTACCAGATATGCCCAAGCATTCCCTACAAAAGATCAGAAGGCCTTAACCATTGCTAAAGTACTGTGGGAAAAGTTATTTGTGCATTATGGTCTACCAGCCAGGATACATTCAGACCAAGGAAGGGACTTTGAAAGTTGTCTGATTAAAGAGCTGTTGGGAATGCTGGGCATTCGAAAGTCCCGTACCTCACCTTACCACCCACAAGGGGATCCTCAGCCAGAGAGGTTTAATAGGACACTCCTGTCTATGCTAGGCACCCTTGATCCTGCTCAAAAGAATCGTTGGAGCCAGCATATCACTCAGTTGGTGCACGTATGCAACTGCACCAAAAATGAGACAACAGGCTACTCCCCGTATTACCTCCTATTTGGGAGGGAGGCGAGACTGCCAGTAGATGTATATTTTGGCCTAGAACTAGATGAGGGAGGAGAGAAAACTCACATGCAGTATGTCAAAAGACTGAGAGAGGAACTGCAGAAAGCATACCAGTTGGCTGCTGATGCATCTCTGAAAAGCCATCAGAGAAACAAACGGTACTATGACAACAAAGTGAAACATCAAGTCTTGGAAAAGGGAGATCGAGTTCTCATTAGGAATCTTGCTCTGACAGGAAAACACAAGTTGCAGGATAAGTGGAAATCCTTACCCTATATCGTGGTTGAGCAACTAGGGAACTTACCGGTGTACAAACTAAAACCAGAAACAGGAATGGGAGGTGTAAAAACGCTTCATAGAGATCATTTACTCTGCATTGGAGATCAAGTGAGATTTCCTGTCCCAGACACTGGAAAAGAAGTGGTAAAACCTCCAGTAACACGATCAAAAACTGCAAAGAAAGAACAGATAAGGAGGGAGAGAGAAACGGGCAAAGAAACTCCAAGTTTAGATATTTCCTCGGAAGACGATGATGAGAATGGATATTATTATGACTGTCCTGATAGGACTAGTAAACTGACTAAACCATTGGATTTAGATTTTTCTGAGCCTGTAGTGGAAGAGGAGGAAAGTGTACACAATGGTACAGAAAATAATAATTCTCCTAAAGAATGGAGGGAAGAGAATCAATTAACAGATCGCAGAGAAATACAGTGTAGACGTTCTCCCTGAAGGGAGATAACTACAATGGAAAGTCATCCAAAACGAAAGGTGAGACCGGTAGTCAAGTTGAGTTACAAAGAGTTAGGGCAGCCGTCAGATCAGCCCTTGTCCATTGCTTATGGAGGGATTCTCATACGAGTTGAAGATCTGTCTGACAGGAAAAACACTTGTAGCACCGTTTGGTGTCATCCATTGGCTCAATGTGCTAATTGTGGCCAAGCAACCATCAATTCGCCTACAGTAACTACTATAAATAAGCAATTTAGTGGGGTCTCATGAGGACATGAGATTATAAGAAGGGGGAGGGTGTAACCTGGGTTAAAATGTGTAAATTTCATAAGGTGCAATTAAGTTAATGTGTACGTTGTGTTTACTGCCATTCACAGCTTTCCATACATATTAATCACGACTCCTTTAAAAGTATTTTGGTTTGTAAGTGTGGTTGCAATGCACTGCTAAAAAACGTGGTTTTGACAAGCAAGTTTTCTATCTGTTCATTTATTGGGTTAGGAATAGTTAATCCCTCCTTGTAGAAAGGAATCGTGACAGCGATTGGCTGTTATGAGGAAGAAGGCGGTATGATAACATACTGAGAGAGTAGGAAAAACGCAGTAATCCAGATCGGATTGATTTGCTTTGTTATTGTTTGTTTACTAACAAATCGTTAGTAAAGGAATTTAAACCTACTGCTTGTGATTATTTTAGGAAGGACCATATTTTTGTTTGAGTTTCTTACAAAGAGACAGATCGGAATACGTCCAGTTTGACGCAATTGCTGTGACGAACTAACAAGACTATCGAGACACGCATCTGCAGAGAACATACTGGGGTTTTACGCTGTATTTCTAAGACGATAATGGTTCCAGATGGATAATCATCATTAATTGTGATGACGAACCAGATAGCACTCTGAATCACCGTGAGGTTCAGAGTTCCTCTGGCAACGGGGGACACCCGGAGCAGCGGACTACTTCAAAGGAGAATGCAAGGGAGTAGGACGATCGTTACCGAGCCTGGCGGACAGCTGATGGACTCTCAGGTATTTGATTTAATTTTATTTTGCTCTTCGGAGTGAAGGGGCCAATTCTGAGTTTGCTTAAGTGGCCGCAACGCACGCCAGCAACGTTACAGGCCTGCAACGGGGGGTGTGCGCACTTAAGAGTAAAAGAGTGAGTGTTTGTGTGTGGGCCCACGATTATTTTGTTCAGTACCAATTAAAAGAGGATCCTCACTAATGTGTTCAAGTATACTAATTCTGTGATTTGTTGATTTGGGTTGATACCTAAATGGTAAATACTTACCAGGAGTAACATACTTATTTGAGTGTGTACGTTTAAGTGAGGGAGATTCATTTGTACTCTTTTATTTGCAAGGACAATATTGTATGTAATTTAACTAAAACCTGCCTACCTTGTTGGTATTAGGATTATTCAGGTAACTTATTTGTGTGGGAAATTGTGATTTTTCTTGTTATTTTATTTGTTTATATATATTTTTTTTCTCTATTGCAGTTTGCAACAACCAATGTGTTTCTAAATAAAATTGTAATTGCCTCTGGGGAAGAGAACTGATTAGCTTCCTTAATTTGGTGTTTTGATTTGAGTTAGTAGTTTGGTTAAATACAGAGTTTGTTTCCTATCCATCGCCCTGCACCAGTGCATATTATTGTTAAATTGGGGTAAAAAGGGAGGTCTTATAATTAGTCGAGAGACACTTCAAAAGAACCCGTGTGTTCATCCTAAAGAGCTTTAGAAAGGCAACATCTGAGTAGGGTGTTACATTTACACTATGGGGTATTTAACACTCCTGGTGTTCTTTTAATCATTTAAGTGTTATTAATAAAGTATTAATTTCAGTGCAAAAAAAAATGCATTACAAGATTAGTAATAGTAATGTACAAGATTAGACACAAAATCAAGAGTCTTCAGACAGATGTATAAATTCCAACATTTTTTTTTAACAAATGGGTAAAGTGGCAACTTATACCAGATGTGTAGAGGTTAATTAGTCAGTCACATTCATTAAGTGTTGCACAGAAACATAAAATAGTTAATAAAACACAAAATCATCAAATTTACCCAGACATGAACAAATATGACAGGTAGATTTGAACAAGATTGCAGCGAGATACTCGTTGACAGTTGTGTAGCATCCATGAATGCTGTTCCTCGTTGTCCCATCAGTGAGCAGGTATGGCTGTGCGGTCTCTTCTATGCAATCAAGGTGTTCTTCTTGTTAGTGCCTGCAGATCAAAGACAAAAATAACACTCAAGTTCAGCTCTCCAATTGATTTTATTTATGGTCTTTCATATACAACACATCTGGCAATATTTTGAGGCAGACAATAGGTAGTGACAGAAATGTACAAATGTACCTTTTTGAAGATATTTTTCAGCTTGATAAGAGGACATTTTTCCAGGTTCCTTGCAGCCTTGTGGTGATGGTGGAATCAAATGAAGTAGGAGACAGATTGATGCAATATCACTGTTCCATTCTAAATAACAGATATGACAACTTCAGAAAAAAATGCATGAACACAGAATATAGATAATGCATGAATATAGATAATCTTATTCTGAAATATAGTCTAACCTTAAACATCGGTTTCATCCTCCTTTACAGCTGATTCTGAGGTCAATCAGGTCCTTGAAGGTCTTGGGAGAAGCCAGGAACTTGGGAGAAAAAAAACCCCACACAATTATGCATCTTGGGTGATGCACAAGTGAACAGACACAAGATGCATATGGCCACATTCTTTTATTACAGGGTTAGTTCTCGTAATTAATGTGACTCGTAATTACTGTGACACACAGTTCATTAGAGAGTGAATGCGCTCTTGAGAGAGACGTGCTCGCATGGAGACTGAGCTCAGCTCCAAGCCCAGGAAAATCACACTCTGACTGGGTGTAAGGTTGCTTTTGTTCAAATTCACGCTGAACCCGAGAGATGTGATGTGAGTGAGCACACGACGGGTGTCCTGCAGTACTTTCACCTTCGATTTGGCTATGATGAGCCAATCGTCTATGTATGTCAAAATCTGCAGACCTGACATTTTCAGGGGAGCTAAGCCTGCCTCCACGCACAGAGAAAAAGTCCTTGGGCTTAGGGAGAGCCCAAATGGGAGGGCTGTGAATTCGTAACATATGCCTTGATAGGCGAAACGAAGAAACTTCCTGTGTGGCGGATAAATGCTTATGTGGAAAAAAGCATCTTTCAGATCGACCGATGTGAACCAGTCGTTCTGTTTTATGGCGCGGGTCAGAGTGCCGTGGGTTAACATTCTGAAATTGTATTTCCTCACATGTTTGTTCAACACTCTTAGGTCGAAAATGGGGCAGAGAGAACCGTCCTTCTTTGGAACCAGGAAGTAACGAGAATAAAATCCTTGATTTATCAGATTGGGGGGGCACCACCTGAATGTCCTAATGATATTGTGAGCTTGGCCAGCAGTGCCAGAGGAACCACTGAGAAGTCCTGGTATCTCATGGCGCTACCTGGGATGTCTCTTGTACCTCAGGTTGGTAAGTGATACAATCCATGGTAGTTTTCCACACCTGCGAACTCGCTAGCCTCTCATGTGGAAGTTTAGCGCTGATTCATGAGAATCAGATGTGCAGTTCTGTCATCTGATGATCCGAGGGGAACTTTCTATCTCCTCACGTTCAAAAAACATTATACCAACTCTAAATCAGTTATCTTTTTGACAACCATCATAGGATGGTATCTTTACACTTTAGATAAATGTCTCGAGGTTACGTATGTAACCATGGTTCCCCGAAGGGAACGAGATGCTGCGTCGAACGCTTTGGGAACGCCCTCGGCGAGACACCGTACTGAAGCCTGTGCGAAATCAGTCCAATAGCGAAGCGAGACGTCACGAGCTGGGTGACGTAAGCAGCCAGGAAGCATAAAGGCACATCCGGCCAGTGCGCCTGTTAGCTTCTGCGGAAGCGAGTGCCTGCAGGGATGCAGGGAGTATGGCAGGGAGACGCAGCGTCTCGTTCCATGGAACCATGGGTACATGCGTAACC
>NW_015536517.1:17002-18743 GCF_001515605.1 Sinocyclocheilus anshuiensis | reverse complement strand
TGATAGAAGCATTGCACAAAGCCTCAAGAACCACCACCAGGTCCCATGAGGGCACCTTGGTGCGCTGTACTGGCCTTAGCCTCCGAGTGCCACGGAGGAAACCTGTAACTAACGGGTGTCTTCCAAACGACTGACCATCTTGAAGGGCGTGGTAAGCAGCTATAGCTGCCACGTATACATTCAGAGTGGAGGGTTATAACCTGGCAGAGAAATGCTTCTGCAGAAACTCCAGAACTGTACCAACTGGGCAGTTGACTGGGTCTTGCAATCGCTGTCCACACCAAGAAGTGAAAAGTTTCCACTTCAAGGCATACAGTTTCCTCATGGCGGGAGCTCTGGAATGGAGTATGTTCTCAATAACCTCAGTTGAGAGACCGGATGCTAGGAGCTGTGCCCCCTCAGGGGCCACGCCCACAGTTTCCATAACTCCGGGCGGGGATGGTGCCTGGTGCCCCCTGCCTGAGAGAGGAGATCCCTCCTGATCGGAATCTCCTGTGGAGAGCCGAGGGACACCAGAGACGGACCCCATCCCGGCGTACTCTCTCCAGAACTCCCGGGAGCAGAGCGATCGGGGGAAAAGTGTAGAGACGAAGCCTCGGCCACGTCTGAACCATGGCATCCAGCCCAAGTGGAGCTGGATGTGTGAGGGAGAACCAGAGCGGACAGTGTGTCATTTCCTGAGACGCAAATAGGTCGACTTCCGCCTGGCCAAACTCCCCCCAAAGGAGCTCCCCCACCTCTGGGTGGAGTCTCCGCTCCCCGGGCCTCAGCCCCTGTCTCGACAGGATGTCTGCTCCCTGATTGAGATGCCCAAGAATGTAGACTGCTCTTAATGAGAGGAACTTTCCTTGAGCCCACAGAAGGATCTGCCGCGCCAGCTTGTACAGTGCGGACAAGCACGTGATGCCCCCTTAGGTCTGGAAGGAAGTGTGTCAGAGCTCGAAACACGGCCAGCATTTCCAGGCAGTTGATGTGCCAAAAGAGATGATGGCCTTCCCACAGACCCTGGGCAGAGCGGCCACCCATGACCTGACCTGGGTCTCATGTACAGCAGGCCAAAAGGTATCACGTTGGACGCAGCTGCCATCAGACCCAACAGTCTTTGAAACTGTCTGACAGTCAGTGACTGGCCTTCTCTCACTCCTCTCACGGCTGTGAGAATCGCTTCGATACGAGCAGGCGACAGCTTTGCCTGCATCGTTGACGAATCCCACACCACTCCTAGGTAAGTGAACTCGATATTGGTATGCCTCGCCCCCGAAAGCAAACCTCAGGAACTTCCTGTGTTGAGGAAGAATGGATAGATGGAAGTATGCGTCCTTGAGATCTATCGTGACAAACCAGTCCTCGGACTTGATTTGAGATACAATCTGTTTGATCGTAAGCGTCTTGAACCGAAATCGTTTGATAGCGCGGTTCAGTAGACGCAGATCTATGATCAGACGCAACCCCCCATCCTTCTTCGAAACAATGAAGTAACGGCTGTAGAACCCTGATTCTCTCTCGAGAGAGGAGGAACACGTTCTATGGCCTCCTTCCTCAAAAGAGTTTCTACTTCTTGTTCCAATACCAGAGCCTGCTCGGGGCCCACTAATGTAGGAATAACCCCGTTGAAGCGAGGTGGACGAGAACCGAACTGAATTCTGTAACCTCTCTCTACAGTCTGCAGGACCCATTGTGAGACATTCGGCAGAAGTTTCCACGCTGCCAGAAAATCTACTAAGGGAACCAGTCTCTCGAG
>NW_015536517.1:13945-16650 GCF_001515605.1 Sinocyclocheilus anshuiensis | reverse complement strand
TGACTGAGCTAAAATCAACCAATCGTCGATGTAATTCAGTATGCGGATGCCCTGGAGTCGCAGCGGAGCCAGCGCCGCATCCACACACTTCGTGAAAGTGCGGGGTGAGAGTGATAGACCGAACGGAAGAACTCGATATTGGTATGCCTCGCCCCCGAAAGCAAACCTCAGGAACTTCCTGTGTTGAGGATGATACATGGAAGTATGCGTTCTTGAGATCTATCCTGACAAACCAGTCCTCGGATTTGATTTGAGACACAATCTGTTTGATCGTAAGCGTCTTGAACCGAAATCGTTTGATAGCGCGGTTCAGTAGACGCAGATCTATGATCAGACGCAACCCCCCATCCTTCTTCGAAACAATGAAGTAACGGCTGTAGAACCCTGATTCTCTCTCGAGAGAGGAGGAACACGTTCTATGGCCTCCTTCCTCAAAAGAGTTTCTACTTCTTGTTCCAATACCAGAGCCTGCTCGGGGCCCACTAATGTAGGAATAACCCCGTTGAAGCGAGGTGGACGAGAACCGAACTGAATTCTGTAACCTCTCTCTACAGTCTGCAGGACCCATTGTGAGACATTCGGCAGAAGTTTCCACGCTGCCAGAACATCTACTAAGGGAACCAGTCTCTCGAGACTGGCGTCTGGTGTTACTAGAAGAGCCACTTCGGTACCCTGAAGCGGTTGACCGGCAGGGAAAAACCGATCTATGCTCTCTAGCGCCCTCATCTCAGGGGGCCAGCTTTCCCGTGCCGTACCGTCGCCGGGTGGCAGTTAGGAATTTTGCTCGCCGGAGCCTACTGGGCCCTGAAGCACCAGTGGGTGGCAGGGTGGCAGGGGCATCAGTAAGTCTCCCCGAGGGCACTGAGGAGGATCGGGCACCGTGTGCTGAGGTGTGTACCTCTCCTCCCCGTGGTGGGCTGCCCTCGTGGCCCTGACGGTGGAATTGTCAGGGCCGTTTGGCTGAGGTCCTCTTAGACATAATAACGGTTT
This sequence comes from Sinocyclocheilus anshuiensis, assembly GCF_001515605.1. Lineage (NCBI taxonomy): Eukaryota > Metazoa > Chordata > Actinopteri > Cypriniformes > Cyprinidae > Sinocyclocheilus > Sinocyclocheilus anshuiensis. Next base: position 15,660 of record NW_015536517.1, on the reverse strand, counting down.
GCAGATCCGTTTTCTGTCTAGAAGGCCCCAGCCGAGAGCGCCGCCCCGCCCCTTGATCTTTCTGCGGGGGAGTACGGGTCGCTCTGTTTCTGGGTCTGGCGATATGAGGAGCTAGACGGCTGGGACTGCTCCCGCTCAGCAGTCCCAAATACCTGGGGCCGGCGAGGGAGGAAGCGCTGGAATGCTGCCGATTGCTTCTTCGCCTCCTGATACCTCTCGATGACAGTGTCTTATCTTGTAACTCGGACAGATTCAACCACAGGTGTCGCTCCGTGGCCACGAGAGCTGCCATGGAACGGCCGATGGCTCTGGCCGTTTCCTTGGTGGCCCGAAGCGACAGATCTGTGGCTCGACGCAGTTCGGCGACTGCATCGGATTCCTCTCCCTCCCTAACGTCCAGGTCTTTTAGCAGGTCGGCTTGGTACGCCTGCAACACCGCCATAGTGTGCAGACATGCACCAGCCTGACCTGCCGCCGTATATGCTTTCCCAACCAGGCTGGATGTTAGTCTTACTGGCCTGGTGGGAAGCTTCGGGGCCTTCAGGGACGATGCTGAGGACGGGGACAGATAGCTCGCGAGCGTCTGTTCCACCGCCGGCACCGCCCCATATCCCTTCTCATTTAGCCCCGTGATGTTCGAATAATTAGAAACAGAGGGGCTAAAGAGTCTGGACGAATACGGTATATCCCACGATCTCGAAAGCTCAGAATGGAGATCAGGGAAAAATGGAAGGCCCCGACATGAAGCTTGTAATCTTGCTCTAAGGAAACGCTCGTCCAACTTGCTTTTGGGACGAGCGTCCTGTTTCTCGGCTGGCCATTCGATGTTCCGTTTAGCTACAGCACGAGTAACAACCTCCACGAGCTCCTCATACGCGAGGGACTGTGGTGGCGAGTCCACAATCTCCTCCGTGTCGATGCTCATTACATCAACCTCCTTGGAGGAAGATAGATGAAGCGTCTGGCCCTCTCTCGGGGGGGAAGAAACCGCGGGGCGGGCTTCCGAACCCTGAAAGGGGGCCGTGGATCTAGCGGGTGAGGACCGAGATAAGGACGAGCCCGTCTCGGATCCCTCCGCTAAATCCACTTGCGATCCCCACGATAACAGCCGCCGCTGTGCCTCAGCAACAGTGGGGCCGGACCCAGCAGGATCGCGAGCCTGGCCGCTTTCATCGAAGACGGCCAGGCGGGAGCGAAGCACACGGAGCGGGAGAAGCTCACAATCATGGCAGGCAGCCCCCTCGAGAGCTGCCCGTGCATGCTCCGCTCCCAAACAGATGACGCACAAATCGTGTGTATCCTCACCCGAGATATAACGTGGGCAAGGAGGAACACAGGACTTGAAACGCCGTCCGCTCGCCACATTCTTTTTTGATTTTGGCATTGTTTTTCTCACTTAACTTTGTTTTACTGACTGAATGCTTTGCATACATTCACACACACACCACAGACGCGCTCGCTGAAGAGCAAAAGCTAACAGGCGCGCTGGCCGGATGTACCTTTATGCTTCCTGGCTGCTTACGTCACCTGACGTCTCGCTTCGCTATTGGACTGATTTCACACAGGCTTCAGTACGGTGTCTCGCCGAGGGCGTTCCCAAAGCGTTCGACGCAGCTCGAGTTCCTGAAGGGGAACCACATATCCATGGAAAGCTTATTTATTCAGCTTTCAGATGATTTATAAATCTCAATTTTGAAAAATTTACACTTAAGACT
>NW_015536517.1:2232-13154 GCF_001515605.1 Sinocyclocheilus anshuiensis | reverse complement strand
CACCTATGGCTGACCTTGGCGGATATGAGGGAGGCCGACAAGCATCGCTTCCTGGACTCCCCGATCTCCCAGGCCGGCCTATTCGGCGAAGCGGTGGAGGGCTTTGCCCAACAGTTCTCCACCGCACAGAAGCAGACGGAGGCGTTTCGACACATCCTGCCCCGGCGGTCTGCTGCTGTAGCCACCCCACCGCCGGCTGCAGCCCCTCTGTCTGCTCGTCGCCGAGGGTGCCCTCCTGCGGCCTCCACCTCCGCTCCAGCGGAGCCACAGCAGCAGCCTTCACAACGGACGCAGCGTGGAGCTGGCCGCAGGAAACCGCCGCAGCCTGCCTCCACCCCTGCCAAGCCCATGAAGCGCCAGGGCAGGCGGCGTCCCTGAGACGGGCGACCCAGAGTTCTTGGATCCTGCTCTTCAGGAGATGGTGACCGCACCACTCCTTCCCCCAGAGGAGGGCCGGGTGGAGAATCCTTTGTTCCCATTGTTTTCTGTTCCGCCACTGGCTACCCAGTCAGAGGTACCCAAAACCTCAAAAAAAGAGAGGAGGGCCGGGTGGAGAATCCTTTGTTCCCGTTTTTTTCTGTTCTGCCACTGGCTACCCAGCCAGTGGTACCCAAAACCTCAAAAAAAGAGCAGTTTCCTTTTTCTCCGGGTCCCAAGAGGGCGAGGATGGCGGTGCACGAGATCCAGTCTACACACGGCCGTCCCCCTCTTCCTTCGCCAGTGGGATGCAGGGTCCGGTTCAAGGACGCTATGCCTCTCCACAAGCCCCCTGCACAGCCGTGGAGCCAGGTAAGTGGCGCACCGTGCACTCAGACCCCACCCTGGGACGCACTGCCTCCGGGGTTGGGTCCCTGTGTTCCACTTCGCTGCCCCACTGTGGGTACGTCGGTGGTTGCCCTAGTCCTGCTTGTTCGGTCGCTGGGGGCCTGGTTAGCGTTCCCCAGGCCGTCTCGCTGGCTCATGAGAACCATCAGACTCGGCTACACGATTCAATTCGCCCGGCGCCCTCCCAAGTTCAGGGGCATTCGGTTCACCTCTGTGCTGGACAGGGATGCTCCTGTCTTGCGTGCAGAGATCGCGGTCGTGCTGGCGAAGGACACAATACAGCCGGGTCACCAAGGTCGTGGAGGCAGCCCTCGTTCCATTGAGGAAAGCTGGCATTCGCATTCTCCACTACCTCGATGACTGGCTCATACTGGCCCAGTCTCGGGCACAGTTGTGCGAAATTTCTGTCATTGAAGACAGTGCTCCTCACCGCATTGGCCTCGGTCAAGAGGGTAGGGGACCTAAAGGCATTTTCGGTCGACGATTCGTGCCTAGAATTCGGAACGGAGGACAGCAGAAGGGAAAGGCTGTCTCCAAACAGAGACTTGCCCACTGGTTAGTGGAGGCTATAGTCTTAGCATACCAGGCCCAACGTTTACCATGCCCCCTCGGAGTGAGAGCACACTAACACGTTTGCGAGATTCTATAATCTCCGTGTAGAGCCCGTGTCCTCTCGTGTACTCGCCTCAGTTAGGCAGTAACCCCGGACCCGCTCTGTGTCGATCACGCTTGCTGCGCCATTTCCCTCTATAGAACAGATACGTGCGTTTTTTTGCTTCTCAGTTCAGTTCCCCATGGCGAACCCTGTTGGAGTTCCTCCCGCTCCCTCGGCAGTCAGGCACAATTCGTCAGTCACGACTGACGTAACGTCTCCGTTCCCTCCTTCAGGGAACGATGGTTACACAAGTGACCGAGACGTTCTTTCTTACAGCCATCACCTCTTCCTTCCAGTCATTTCTCTGCCCCACTTGAGCCTTCCATCAATCCCATCTCACAACAACCAGTAAATACTTTTAACTTAATAAATACACATCAATTTTTTTTCTTCCTCCAATCAAAATGAACTTATCCATATATTTAGGGGAAAACAATACACACAGAACATGAATATAAAATACTGGGCTTCACTAACAATTTGCTTGTCCACCATTTGTAGGTATATGAAAAACAGGCGAAAATTGGTTCAGATTATATTAGACTCACCACCACAACAATGCCTAAGTAGATATTTGATATTTGTTACTGTTTTTGAGAAATGCTTTTTTTTTTTTTTTTTTTTTTTTTTTTAAGTCGACCATGTGTTGGTTTGTTGTCTTCTGATACATTAGCTTTGCATGATAATCAGTTAAAATACTAACTATTTTGACTCCCATGAAATGCATCCTCAGAAGCAATGGGAGACTATGGCTGTCCCATTAACCGTAGGCCATGAGAAAATTATGAAAACTGGTACATTGATTGGAGTAGTAATCTGACAAACTTTGGGGTCTCTAGAACTTATTTTCCACAATCGGGCTGAACGGTTCTAAGAACGAAAAGGAACTGTTCTAGTTATGTTTCCACTTGAGCTTGGCTCAGCACGGTTAGGAACCATTCTCGGCCCGAAATTCTTAACCTTGCTGGCAGAATGCGTGTAGTGACGTCGCAGCTCAAGATCAGTCACACGGTCTGTTGTTTGGCTAATAGTTTCTCTCTGTAGCTGGCCAAGCACACTATTTGAGTGAAATAAACAGAAATATCTGATCATCCTCCATAATGTGGCCACTATTTACATCGCAAACCATGTATAAACACTTGTGTTACCAAGGCACCTACTGACACATTTGTATTACAAGCTCTGTTATCAGCCCCACAGTGGAAATGAAATCATATCCGTGTCAACTCGCCCGGATCAGCATGGAATGGAACGGAACAGTTAAGCAACGAGAACAGTTTGGCCCGACGGTGGAAAAGCAGCTTCGGACCAACTCTCTAGTGCCACCACCAGTTAATATAATAATTAATATAAGGATAATTTAACAAAGCACTTTTAACTTTTGTAAAGTTTTGCAAAAAAATGTTTTCTTAGTCATTATTTTCCTTGGTTTACACTGATTTTGACCATATTATATTTTTTCCAAACTTTTTCTTGTCAGCTAATTTGAAAACTTATTATTATTCTTATTTATTTTTTTTTTTTGCAACTGTTATAAATCTCCAATGTTGTTCAAAATCTGATCAATAAAAATAGTAACATAGACTTGAGTTTTAAAAGTGATCCCCCCCCTTTAGTCAAAAGGGGGCTGTCCATTGTTTAGATTTTGCCTAGGCGTAATGGCCATTAACTGTGTGTGCCAAATTTCATTGTATTTTAAACACGCTATGACCCTCATAAACAACACTACTTATAATATGAAGAATCCTGCGTGAAATAAAAATAGTAATATAAAATCAGTAATATAAAACATCAGTAATATAAATCAGTATATATATAAATCATCAGTAATATAAATACATCAGTAATATAAAAATAGTAACATAGACTTGAGTTTTAAAAGTGATCCCCCCCTTTAGTCAAAAGGGGGCTGTCCATTGTTTAGTTTTTGCTTAGGCGTAATGGCCATTAACTGTGTGTGCCAAATTTCATTCATATATGGGCTGATACCATATAAGGAAGGCTATGTAAGTGAAGCATAAACATTTTTAACGTCATTTTGGGTCCGTATCCGGGTCCGCAGAGTTTAACTGGTTTAAACATGCTATGACCCTCATAAACAACACTACTTATAATATGAAGAATCCTGCAATTTTACATCAGCCATGTCTTGATCACCCTCAAAAACAGCACTATTTATAATATCAATAATCCTGCAATTTTACATCAGCCATGTCTGTGATTTGGGTTAACATAGAAGCATGATTTCAAAATCTGTTGTGAGGAACACACTTTCTGCTGCCAGTTGGCGCTATGACCGTGTATAGTCACATCCATGTGATCACCTCTGACCAAATACACAGCTCAAGTTTGATTTAAATCAATCAATATACACAGAAAATTAGACACTTCCTATTTTCCCTTTTTCATTTTGCCATGCCAAAACTATTCAAAGTGTCCAAAATCCATTCCCAAATTAGCATCTTGAATGCCTTGGCATCATGTTGGCCAAGTTTGGTGCTGATCACATGAATCCAATGAAAAATAATTAAAAAGTTGGAAACCACATGCATGTTTTTACAAAATCTGAAATGGCCCACTTTCTGTTGGACGGAGCATACAAGTGTCAGTGCAAAAGTTGTTTGGGTCAATGAGAACAATACTAGCTAAAATATTAGCAGATTACCACTTTGGTAATTACAGGTAGTACAAAGCAGAACTATGCACTCCCCAACTAACAGCTGATATACTGTACATAACTATAAAAAATTAAAAGGAAAAGAGAGACTGTCATATACAACATATTATGAATTATGAATATTATGTGCTGATTGATCTATGCACCCTTGACTAAAGTTGAGCACAGTGAACTTTATTTGTTCATGTCGTATACAACATAAATAATATATGTACACACAAGTATAAACTGTTGTGCTAACAATAATTTGACCATTTAAGTCTATATTGTGAGTTGTTTGAAATAAATTCATAAAAGTAAAATGAGCATATATTTTGTTAAATAGCTGAAGACAAATGAACAGTAATTTTCTGACCGTTCAACACTGCAAATAAAATATAGTACTAAGCATGACAGATGTGTGTGAGAGTAGAACAGCTCTTATGAGTCGGTAAAAAACGTCTGTGATGTATTGTATGGTATTGTCAAGCTAGTCTGCCAAATTACAATCCTAACATTGAGAGATGAAAGATGGGTGTCTTGTAAACAAGTGACAAGTGCCCTGGATGACAGTTCCTAATCCATCATTGTACTGTCACCGCTGTTAGCTGGGATGCCTGACAGGGCTGAAGAGAGATGCTGAGTGAAATCTGCTACACGTCAGTCCACATCATAATGCGAGTCACTCTAAGAAAATGCATTACAAACACACATTCTCTCTCTCTCTTCCTCTCTCTCTCTCTCTCTTCCTCTCTCTCTCTCTCTCTCTCTCTCTCTCTCTCTCTCTCTCTGTCACTCTCAAATGTCAAAGCACCAAAATGTAGTCAGCTGTCTTAAAGGCCTTTACACAGATACATCCACCACTGAGAAGTAATGGCATTGCTAAAGGACACTTCTCCACTTCATGGCTATTAGCAGATATTGCATTCAGCGCTGTCATGCATAATCGTGAACCCCCTCAAATTTGAGGCCCTGTGCAATGGCAATTCCTGTGTGACAGTTCTGATTGCATTAATAATTCCCTTTTTTTGTGTTATGTCATTGTGCTTGTTTGTCTCACACTGTCTAGTTTGCATACATTTTACAGACATATTCATTTTGTACATCTAAGTAAATCAGTGTAAAGGCAAAAAGAGAGAAACAATCCTCTTACCCACAACACAATATGGGTTGTACCATCTAGTTAATTGGTTTGTATTTATTTAACAATAAATGCTATTCTGTTCATTGTTTTATGATGTATGCTGTTTGATATGTCCTTGATACAGCCAATATGAACATTTGCAGTACTAAAAATGACAATTCATAGGACATGCTATTCATGCTTTATCATAGATGACAATGAACTGGACTTGGCAAAACAGACTGAAATTTAGCAGAGATTTGAGGGGGGAAATAGTCTGGTGAAGCAGGTTATGTTCATTAATTTGTAAAGTTTGGGAAAGTTACTTTTTGAAAGTTTTGAAGAAAATGTTTTATTTAAGATCAGAGGTGGGTAGAGTGTACAAAAACTGTACTCAAGTTAAAAGTACAAGTAATTATAGAAATAATTACTCAAGTACAATTAATAATCTTAATGATATATATATATAATATACAATGATAAAACTACTCAAGTAGCAAGTTGCTAGTTACTTTTTACTAGTTACTTTTTCTTAACATATTTTTTAATAAAATAAAAGACCAGAACAAATAAATCAGCATCTCTACATGGCAGCCATTCCATTCAAGTGTCTGTTGAATTCCAACACAGGTACAGGTGATCATCTCAACCAAATCTTATTTAACAAAGAAAAATATAAAAAAAACACTGCTGTGGTCATCACTATCCTCTTGCAAATAGGACCAGCTAGATGGCAAAACCGGTGCAAGTAGTACCTCAAAAGTAATTGGGATCAAATAATAACTAATGACCATGCCCAAAAGAGTTAAAAAGAAAAGTTTTGAGTGATGAAAAGATGGGTTTAATTTTGGCTTTACTGGCAGAGGGATACAGTGAGCTTCAGGTTGCTTTCATCATTACAATTTCAAAGACAGAGGTTCATAAGAACAAGGACAAGCTCCAGAGGCCAAAAATGAAGCACTTACTGGAATGACTGCCAACTCATTCGAATGTCACTCAACCACCATAGGATGACATCAAGTCATACAAAAGTCATACAAAAAGAATGCCAAACGGCAGCTGGGGTGAAGCTGGGGCAAGGATGGTTATAAACAGGCTCCTAGGGTAGTGGTTTTCAATCCTGGCCCTGGGGACCTACCGCTATTTATTTATTTTATTTGGATCCCCATTAGCTATGCCCGAGAGCACTGCTAGTCTTACTGGGGTTCACACAACACTTAAAATCCATACATTATTACATACTCGAAACCACAAAAACACTTAAAATCCATACATCATTTCATACACAAAAATGAAAATGAAATACTACTAATAACAAATCTGAGTCCTTTTCAAAAACAATACTTTATACATTTCATCAGCCTTACAACAATCTGTGAATGTACCAAACACCAGTTCTAACACTTATTGCTCATTTAAATAATTTATATAATGTCCTATAAATAAGATAACCCAAGGTGTGCCTTTACCTGTCCTTTAAAATGTAATTTCTGTATTATTTTAATTAGAGGCAATGGTAAAGAATTCCATGTTTTCATTCCCAAGGTTGTTGATTCGCTGGAGGTCTAGTAGTCAACGGAGTGATGTCTTAGGAAGCCAATCATTGGGCGTTGGCTGAAGAATGATGCAGAGTTTTGGGCTGGTTGAAGTTTTGGAGGCGGGCAAAAACGAGGCAGAACATGGCTTTGTGGCAGAACTCAACTTAGACCACGAAACTCTCAACAGAAAATAAAATAAACTAAAGTAAAATAAAGAAAAGGAGAGTGCGACGAGACTAGATGGCTTATCTCCTCATGACAGGAACCAGTTTAATGCTGTACAGTTGCTTTGACACAATCTGTATTGTTAAAAGTGCTATATAAATAAAGGTGACTTGACTTGACTTAGTAGAGGAGCAGCAGGTGTGCAGGCCAAGGTCCAAAAACCCCAAAAAAGGTGACAAAAATGCACTTGAATGAACAATGTTCCAATGGTCACTGATGGTCTCTAACTATGAATTGTTTGTGTCTTGGGGCTTTAAACTCAACAGCTGGACAGTTCCCAAATGGTGTCTTGACCAATTAGACATTGTCTCAGCCCAGGGTGTTACTACATTTCTCCTCCCAATACATAAATCAACATGTTATCTTATTGTTATGAATCAAGCCTCTGTGGCTCCCTCCAATCGCCACCTGAGGGTTCCATCACCTGAGTATTAATCCCCTTACAAACTCCATATCCCATCATCCCGTGGCTAGTGCTGATCACCCACACCTGTTACTCATCCAGTGGATTATTTAAGCAGTTCTCTCTCTCTCCTCTTTAAGTTTTGTTCTTGCTTTGGCTGACAATACTGAGCATTTCTTTCCAGTGAATGGTTTTCTTGTGTATGATCCTGGACTGTTTATCTCATTACAATTCCTTGCTGCCTGTCTTTGTTACTCTGCCTCGTTTGACTGGATTACTGCTGTTTTGTTTGCTGCCTGCCCTGAACCTCTGCCTGTCTTGTGAACGTCTGTTGCCAGTGATTGACCTTTGCCTGTTTGTACTTCCTAACCCTTTTACAATAAATCAGCAAATGGATCCCAACTCTGCTGACTTCACATTACACTTATTAGTCATGGTCTGAATTTTCCTCCTCTTGCAGAGAGTAATTTAAACATTTATACATTTTACAAAGCACTGATTGATTGATAACGTTTTGAGGAGAGATTTTCACACACACATACTAAACATGAATATAAACCTATAAGCTATTCAATAGTTATTGAAAAGACATACACAATGAATGATTAGAACATGATAGTCAAATGTGTGGGTTACATACATGATATGGAGTTATGCAATGGAATGATATTCATTTATAAGTCCTTTTAACATTATTTTGGTGCATCTACATATGTAAAAGACAGTCTCTGTGTCATTCTGATTGTGAGGACATGTTATGTGAGGAACAAAAGGTCAAAAGGGTCTCATAAGGAATCTGAATTGCTCTCTGTGCTAGATGGGGGAAGTCAATCCAAGGAAGTCTTTAGCTTGTGATTTCCATCATGGATTTACATGCTTATGATGTGCTGTCTTTTTGACCATTAACTCTTTCCCCGCCAAACACAGAATTTTCCGGGTTTCCACGTTCTCGCTGTTATACATTTGGGGGCGCTATTACGCATCTCCTGAATGAGTCTAGAATGTGCCGATCAAAAACACATGTGAGGAAGATGCAGAAATGAGTGATTTCTTATGTATGCATCAATAAACAGCATATAAATGAAAACTGCCAAATGTTACCAAGTGAAATGTTGATCCAGGAAGTGGCAAAGGACTGTGCAAGCTTTGGGGGTGTTGATGGAAGCGATCTACTGCATCTTTGCTTTGATCATCCTACTGAATATGATCCAGATATAGTATTTGATAAAAACTTGATTTTCTCTGCTTTTTGCTTAAAATGTTGCTTTTTTAAATAAAACTTATCTACATTCAAGTGTTGATAAAAAAGAATGCTTGAAGCTAGAATAAAACGTAAAGTAGAGGATTTGTTCTTTATTTTGATGTATTGCATGTTCAGATATTCATAAAACAAAATATTCTGGGGGCCATTCAATTTTAGTGAAAATAATCAAAAAATGCTGGTGGTGGCTGGCAATTTTCTCAAAAACACGTGCGGTGAAAGAGTTAATCTGGGATACTTGCACCAAATTTGACAATCTCCTTCCTGAGTTGGAATTATCATTAAGTGTTTGTTTTAATGTTGTAAGCTGTCCAAAACTGCTAGTTAGACTTGCTTTAGACTTCTTGGAACTAGGATATATTTACGATCATCCATGTTGTCTTGGTCCTCTTTGTGAAATTTCAGATCTTTGTGTTGTTTCAACACTGTTCTGATCAATTCTTAAATTGTCTGATTCGCTCTGATATCCTACAAATCCTTTTTAGTGGCATTATCCAAAATCATCTGGCAGTAGTCTAACTGTGAAAATAATAGAATATCTAGAGTATCTATGTTAATTATGTCAAATGTAAAATATTTTCTAAATCGCCTTACTACTGCTAACATCTTTCCCATTCTATTAACAGTATTGTCAATGTGTCTTGACAAAGACAATTTATTATCAAGGGTAATACCCAATAAATTAGTTTCCTTTACTTGCTGAATGAGTGTTTTATTTATGCGTTGTTCTGGCTCAAACCTTAAAGAATGATTTGAACCAAATACTATCTTATCTTATCTCAAATATTACCTCTTTCAAAATGTCAGTCAATTCCGCAGATGATAAACTGTTGTATAATCTGCATACATTGTTAATTTAGCACTTTTTAGAACAAAATGTAAATCGTTTGGAAAGATGGAATACAAAAGTGGTCCTAAACAGCTCCCTCCACATTCAACTAACATTCTATTTGAATAACTTCTATTAAAATACACTCTCTGTGATCTATTAGCCAAATAACTTTGCTTTAGCACTCCAGCTTTTCCAGAAGAAGTCTCAAAATCAAATCAAGCAATAAGATAAAATCCTGCTGTAAAATCTAATAAGACCACTCCACATATACAGTCATGGCCAAACATTTTGGCAGTGACATCAGTTTTGTTTTTTGCAAAGTTTGCTGCTTCAGTATTTGTAGATTATTTTTCCACATGTTTCTATGGTATACTGAAAAACAATGATAAACGTATTATAAGTTTTAAAGGCTTTTATTGGCAAAAAAATATATAATGAGTCAATATTTACAGTGTTGACCCTTGTTCTTCATAACCTCTTCAGTTCGCTCTGTCATGCTAGATATTAGCTTCTGGGCTAATCCTGACTGATGGCGATCCATTCTTGCCTTATTAGTTCTCAGAGTTGATCACAATTTGTGGCTTTCTGCTTGTCCACTCGCCTTTTGAGGACTGACTACAGGTTCTCTATTGGATTCAGATCCAGGGAGTTGCCTGGCAACGGATCCAAAATTTCAATGTATGATCTTTGAGCCACTTCTTTATCACTCTTGCTTTGTGACTTGGTGCTCCATCATGCTGGAAAATGCACGGATCATCACCAAATTGCTTATGGATCATTGGAAGAAGTCGCTCTTGCAGGATGTTTTGATACCATTCTTTATTAATAGCATTGTTTTTGGGCAGAATTATGAGAAAGCCCACTCCCTTGGTTGAAAAGCAACCCCACACATGGATGGTCTCAGGATGCTTCACTGTTGGCACGTCACAGGCTGTCCTTGACGTTTTCCTAGAAGAGAAGTGGCTTCTTTGCTGCCCTTCTTGACACCAGGCCGTTGTCCAAAAGTCTTCACCTCACTGTGTGTGCAGATGCTCTCTCACCAACCTGCTGCCATTCCTGAGCAATCTCTGCACTACGATAAATGGTTCTTTCAGGTACAATATTCTTTGTAGCAATTTCCTTGCATGTGAGGCCATTTTGTTGCAAAGCGATGATGGGTGCACGTGTTTCTTTGGAGGTAACCATTGCTAACAAGAACAATGATTGGAAGCGCTTTTTCCCTCCTTTTATAGCAATCAGTCTGCTCTTACAATGTAATTAGTATGATAGTGATTTTACCTGTATAGTACTCATTCACACTTTCAAATGTGCTGCTGATATGATTAGTCAATTGTTATCTGGTCATTTTGTGTCACGATCAAAAAACTGATTTTTTTTTTTTTTTGTGAAAAGTTTATTTTTTTT
>NW_015536517.1:743-2132 GCF_001515605.1 Sinocyclocheilus anshuiensis | reverse complement strand
ATAATCTAGAAACAATGTGAATGAACACCACAACAGCTTAAGCTGCAAACTTTGCAAAACACAAAATTTATGCTAAAACTAAAACTTTTGGCCATGACTGCAATCTAATCCAAATCCATATACCAATAATCTGTCATTTATACTAGAGCTGTACATGTAGAGTGTCCTTTTCTATAAGCATGCTGAACATTTGATATCAAATTATTTTGTGAGAAGGATCCTGTACTTGTTAGAATACTGCCTTCTCAAGGATCTTCCTTAACACTGGTAACAAAACTACTGGACGGCTATTAGGGCCACTAAATGGTATCTTTCTTCATCTTTAGGCAAAGGAATATTTTTTGCTTCTTTCCAAGCCTGTGGGAATACTGCGGTCTTCGGTCATTTCCGAGTGGAGAAGTTTACGTTTTGAATTTTTAAAAATCACAGCTTCATCGGAATGGTACGAAACTTGGTTACTTTTATGGCACTTGGAATATGAAGGAAGGGTACGAAACTTGGTTACTTTTATGGCACTTGGAATATGAACACGGAAAAAAAAAAAAAAAAGTGGTTGTAAAAAAAATAGTCACACTCTTAGTATTTGGTTAAAAATGATCGACCAAAGGAAATTAATGGGAAATGGACAAAAACAACAATTCAGATCATTTGTGTGTGCACAATCTACAAATCCACCACGATGCAGAAAAAAGTACTCTGCAATGAAGGGGTGAAACTCTAAAAGATTGATAGTGCAAAACAACACACCCACTCACACATGCACACACACCTATAAACTGGTGTGACTGTAACAGCAAATATGTAAAATAAAATAAATAATTCAACCACAACGCAGAAAAAAAAAAAAAGTAGACGGCAAGGAATGGGTTACACTAAGGCCCTGTCCACACAAGCGCGGTTATTTTTAAAGCACAGCTTTTTCTACGCGGTTTGACCGTTGGTCCACACGCAAACGCAGCACCAGGTCACTGAAACTAATTTTTTTTTTTTTTTTTTTAAACGCCTGCCAGGGTGAAGATTTTCAAAAACTCCGGTTGCAGTGTAGACAGCGAAACCGGAGTTTTTGGCTTGTGACGTCGGAGCCTGCGCTGTTGTTTCCACCTACTGGAAACTTTTTCAGGCTTTTAAAGCCATAGATAGATAGACAGACAGACAGACAGACAGACAGACAGACAGACAGACAGACAGACAGACAGACTACAAAATGAGTCAGAAGTCTGAAATAAGAGGTTGAAGTCAGATCACACCCAGAAGGATTAAACTCTGATATAGCATTCCTGTAAACTTTTATATAATTTTAATGCTTTGTGTAACAAAATGCTTTCTGTGTTCAGGTTTGAATGTAGTAATAATAATAATAATAATAATAATAATAATAATAATAATAAT
>NW_015536517.1:0-163 GCF_001515605.1 Sinocyclocheilus anshuiensis | reverse complement strand
ATGTTTTTAAGCCTTGCCAATTTAAACATTCAAAAGAGTTTAAAGCATTTAAACAAGACGCCGAAAAACTCAACTGAGTACTCGCGCGCGGTGTTCGGAGCGCACGCAGAGAGCTGCATCTCACGGACAGCAACACCGAACTGAGCTCTCCTTCGCGTCCTCC
>NW_015536516.1:350279-356273 GCF_001515605.1 Sinocyclocheilus anshuiensis | reverse complement strand
ATATACACCTAGGATGACTTGAGGGTGAGTAATTTATGGACTAATATTCATTTTTGGGTGAACTAACCCTTTAATCATATAAAATTAGGGATGCACCGAAATTAAAATTATTGGCCAAAGCCGAACAAAATTAAAAACTGGGCCGAATACCGAACATGGTTTTTCGCATTTTTTCCCCCATTGTGCCATTTTTTTTCACTTTTGCATAAATTAAATAGCCAAAATGTGCTTTTAACTGTTTTATCCTGCTTTTCAAATAAAAAATCAATTACAAAACAACAATTTAAAAATATTTACTTAACACTGACTGAACATTTTTTAACATTCTAGCAGACATTATACCATCAAAGCAAAATTTAACTTAAAATTAATAAGTTAGTAAAATAGCCTAATATTTTTTGGCCATTTTTGAGACTTGAATCAGGCATGTATTTTTTAACTGTACAAATAAAGGCGGCCTTGCTGAGCAGAAGAGAATTCTTTTAAAACATTAGAATATATTACAGATCCCAATTTGAACACTGTGTGTGAATGTTATAATAAATGTATTAATAGAGCTGTTGTAGGGTAATTATTATTATCATTATTATTGTCTTGCTTTTTTATTTTATTTTACAGAACAACAGTAAGATTACAATACTATTATTTATGAATGTTGATGGAGTTGTTGCTTTTTCTCGGCTTTTATTTTGGCAGAAACCCGCAGGAAGATCTCAGTGCTTCTTTTTGTTAACAACAGCATGCAGCTTTATAAATGATTCTCATTACGAATTTGGGAAGATGATTGTCGCACGTATCACATTGTCACATGCCTTTAAAAAAAATCACAAAAATGTTACTGAGCAACTGACGAGTAACACAGTTTCAGCACAGATTTTCCTCGCGCTTTGAACTTTGAACCTTGGCGCCGCGAGCTCATGCAGCGCTGTCAGAATACATGCAATTTGTGCGTGCATTACAAAATATAACATTCTGCAGTTTATTTACTAATCGTTTGAGGCGATTTCAATCATCATACAGTAGCCTAACCACCAGCATTAGCCACCTCTTCTTCTCATCGGAGACGTGTGATGCAGCACTAAACAGTCTCTCGCTGTCTGTGCTTCGTGCTTGTAATGATTTCTGCGTCTTTCTCTGATAGTTTTAAATACTTTCACACTGCCGACATGTTTGCTGCATTAGCGCGTGCCTCTATTTGATCGCGTTAGTCATTGTTCGGTCCATATTATTCGGCCTTTTCGCTTATTCGGCCGAACACCGAAAGAGATTTTTTTGCTATTTTCAGCCGCATAATTTCGGTTGCCGAACATTCGGTGCATCCCTATATAAAATTATTTATGCATTTTAAATTTTGCAGTGAAAATGCATTTATGGCACCTCAGCTTCATCAAACTGTCTGTGTAAATGGATCTATTGCCACTTCAGATGCAGCTTCTGTTTCCTCAGCCGTGGAAAGATAGAGTTTGTTAATACTAAATTCATTTGAATGGTAACAACTCTACAATTTCTTATTATTCTAACTGAATTAATTGAAACAAAGTAAGAATTTGATGTGAAAGATGACACGTTTAATAAGGTTACGGGAAAAAAATTACCATTTATAAACATAGTGGGAAATGACATCTGTTTTGTTACATACAGCAACTCATTTTAAGTTAACTATTTCTTCCTCTTTCCAGTCACAGAGCACTTTATTTTGAGAGTTGTTTAAGTGAGACAAAATCTGTAACTTAGTCCAGATTGGGGGAATTGGAATGTTTAATAATTTCTTTTATTATGAAAATAATTTTTGCATTGAAATTTGCATAGATTTTTGTTTGTATGTGCTGTCAATTATAGTTCTTAGAAAGAAAATCGGAATCAGCAAAAATCGGTATCGGCAGGTCACAATTTAAAGAAATCGGAATCGGCCAAGAAAATTGCAATCGGTGCATCTCTACAAATATTATAGGAATTGAAAATAACTGTTCTTATTTTTTTATATACTTTAAAATGTAATTTATTTCTGTGATGGCAAAGCTTAATTTTCAGCAGCATTACTCCAGTTTTAAATGGCACATGATTCTTCAGAAATCATTTTAATATGCTGATTTGATGCTCGAGAAACATTTCTTAATATTATCAATGCTGACAACAGTTGTGCTGGTTGATATTTTGGTGAAAAGCATGATACATTTTTTTTCAGGATTCTTTGATAAACGGAAAATTACCAAAAAAACAAAACCGTAGTTCAAATTAGTGTTGTCACGGTACCAAAATTTCAGTATTCGGTACCGATACCAGTGAAAATCCACGGTTCTCGGTACCAATCTCGGTACCAAAGCAAAACACAAAAACATGCTAATTGAACAACATTTTTATTAATAACGTTAAAAAAAATTAAATGTACAAAACCAATGCCATTCTTTATACTTATTTAAAAGTGTTTTTCCACAAGTAATAAAAGTATGAAAAAAGTAAACAAGTTTCACCCAAAAGTTTAGTCATAGTTCTGCTGCCACTGAAAAACATCTGTAAACTGTTGTCTGTTTTAGGGTTTGCTGGTGTGTTTCAGGATCTTCCTCAGTCTGCAGCTCTAAAGGGAAAATATAATATACTTCAGTAAAGCAATGGGTTGAGTCTGATACCGTAACGTTTTCATTTTTTTAGTACCGACTTGGTACCGAAATACCGGGTCTTTTGACAACACTAGTTCAAATAGAATTCTTTTGTAACAATATAAATATCTTTGCCTTTTTTTGTCATTTTAATTCATCCTTGCTATATAAATATATAAAAAAATCTTACTGTCCCAAAACGTTTTTGTAAGCAATATGTATACTGTAATAATACTAAATGCAGTACAAAAAACAAACCGTAGGTGAAAAGTAGTGCTAAACATAATTGGTTCTCACTTGCTCCATGATTGATCTTAACACGTCAAGTTTAAATGTGAATGCGATTCTACTGGAGTTCTACTTATTTTTTTTTCTTAGAGTTCCACATAAGAAAAAGTCAGACAGATCTGGGAAAAAACCGAGAGTGAGTAAATGCTGACCAATTTTTGACTGGACTGTCCCTTTAAGGCTCTGTGTGCTAGAGAACAAGAGTGAGAACAAGAAAATGCAGGTCAGAGTAATTTAAGAAGAGCGGGACAGAGGAAACGCAGATGTCTTTGACCTCGGTGTCTGTGGCAAGGACTGCTCATGCGAAGTCCTGACGGTGACTGAGGCGGTCTCTATAGAGACTGCATTTACAGGGGCCCAAAAAAACACTGGAGTGCAGTATCAATAGAACATCAAACACCAATCCTGACACACACTGCAGACACTCACAAAACCGTGTAAAGCTGAAAGACTGATGCTAGACTGCCTGTTATTCTCTTCCCGTGTTCAGCTGTAGAGGGGAGTGAGCTGCCTACTAATGCGGCTGTTCAGGCTAATGCCAGTACAGGTTGTATTGAAATAAACCGTTTTCACCTCAATCGAGCTCCTCCCTCAGTTTCTTATTACATACCTTCGAGCTACAAAAGCAATTATTAACTTAAGATGAAGTTCAAATATTAACCAAATGTCTCATGTAAGTTTATATTTGGTTGTTGTAAATCCTTTATGGACAGGGCAATGTGACACAGCTTTGCCATTCAGAGTGTCGCTAAATCAGTGTACTGCAGCTAAATCTGAATCGAGACATTTTTAGCCTGGACTAAATGTCCGTTGTAAAGCCAGACACTGTTTTATAGGGGAAATGGGCAGACAATATTGGCAACATCTAATGTCTACGGAGTACAATGTCTAACTGTGTGCTGGAAAAGGTAAATGCCCAAGCAAACAGTGTAACAATAGGCTTACATAAGATGTGGTGGGTGCAAGGAAAATCAGTAATAATATCAGGGGTTTTGTCTGTACCGTATTACAAAATTAGTGAACTGTTGTCTATATTTTATAATGTTTTGATGGCTGATATCACCATGTAAAATTCTATTTTTAGGATTTTTAATTCATGTATGTATCTTAGTAAAACAGTAAATAACTAGATTTATAGTATAAAATCAATTTTCAGTCATAAAAATTCTGTACTGGGAAAAAAATAAAGATTATATATTTTTTTAATCAACATAAAAGTGCTTCAAGTACACCATTTGTAGGTTGACTACCTGAACAGTGTTATTATAGCATTCATATAAAATTAAAGTATTTATTTAGTATTTATTATTTACTTTGAATTAGCTTTTTATATTTTTGTTGCATTTTACTTTTAGTACTTTAACTTAATTTGATGATAATTTGAAATGTTGCCTTGGCAACGAAAAAAGTTTTTCACTGCATAAAAATATTTATTTAAATAATATGTATATTTATTTTTATTTGCATTTCAACTTTATTTCAATTAATAAATTATTTTAATAGTTTTGGTCAGCAACAGGGCTGAAAAATAGATCAAAATAATGCAATTTTACAAATCGTGATTTGCATATTGCAAGGACTTGCAACAATGGAATGATTTTAATACTTTAGAAAGTTGCAAAGAAAGGTTTAGGTTGACACAAATAGCTATCAATTTAGTGCCGAAAGTAGTATGTTGCTCATATCGTTTTCAGCTTTTAAATGTATTTAAATATAATTTACATTTATTTTAATTTGCATTCCAAATCACTTGTTATTTAACAGGTTGTCACAATATCACACAATTATTAAACAGGTTATCACATTTTCCATTAATGTCATACAGCCCTAGTTAGTAGTTAACAATAACAACACTGTTCCTGAAAATTGTAAACATGTTGGCTCTATCAGAACTTTGCTTTGATTGAGCAGTCTGACATATCAACTTCAGTCTTGGCCAATGGCGTGGGGCTACCTGAAGTAAGCTGTTAGCAGGAAATCGTTGGAATGGAAACAATGGAAGACCAGAAACGATCCTTATTTAAGCAGTTCTGCCAGTAATGCAGCAATTGCACACTTGCACACATTTTAGTTTATCAATGCAGATGTGGGATTTCCTGTTGCATTGATTTCTCTGTGTCTTTCTGCTCTACCCAGGTTAAATACCTGCCCCAATAACTGCTCCGATCGTGGGGAGTGTCGTGTGGGGAATTCCAGTGACTCTGTGCAGTGTGTATGTGAGGACGGCTGGAAAGGAGAGGCCTGTGATGTGCCCTACTGCTCCTCTCACTGTGGCTTCCCTCTGCGGGGACGATGTGACAGCGCCGCCAAACGCTGCCAGTGCAAACCAGGATGGCAAGGTGAGTTGTCGCTTGGCTCAAGCACAGCAATGACAGTAAGCTACTGGACAATCATGCTTCTAACAGAGAGTTAATTTATGAACAAGATTGATGCATTTCAGGACTGCATTTTGAGAGTGAGTTTTGGTGATCATCATCACACATTGCTCTTTGACCGACCTTGCGTTGTGTGCATTGATATTTACTTTTAGTCTCTATTGCTATGGTTACATTATCATTATCGTGAGAATGACATGACATTAATAATTTGTACAGTATATACATTAGCGGCTGGAATACTGTACGTAAGCTCTATGACGTTAAGAGTAGAGGTCTTTGGCATTTTTTAATTAATCTGCATCGGCCGATTGTGCTGCAAATTAGGCCGATTTATAGGCAGGCCCATCTGCGGGCAGCTAAGCGTTGTTGCGGAACACCGGAGAATCTCTCTCTGGCTGCGTGAGAGACGGAGCAACTCACACTCTGCAGCCGCTTAATGTTCACACACAGCTTCAGCTAATGGCAGGGCAAAACAGACCATTTCGAAAGCATAATTACGTTTTACCCTACTAGAATTGATGCTGGAAAGTTACCATATTCATAAGTGCAACAAGTCATTTGCATGTGAAAGTAGAAACACATGCAATTTAGATGAAACATCTGGGCTGATTATAATGTGCACGTTAACTTTCCTCATGAAATGTGTGTGTAGGTCCGACAATAGCATCCACGATGTCATCGCTCGTGGCCAGCGCACTCTTAAGCAGTTATGAGCAGCAGGCTGTGTAATA
>NW_015536516.1:332450-348613 GCF_001515605.1 Sinocyclocheilus anshuiensis | reverse complement strand
TTTGGCGTGCATGCATGTGGCGGTGCTCGTTCACTGAAGTCTGTGAGGTTTAGCAGAGAATCGCATGCAGAAGGCTCCAGACAGCAAAATGGAAATGACTTTTTAACGTTTACAGATGGAGAATATATATTAAATGTAAGTTATGCACTGAGGAAAACAGCACATCTCAAACAGAACAAGTAGAGTCTCTGTCAGAGCATCTGAAGGGGCGAACCGCGTTAAACTGTACATATTAACTATATCTTAGGAGTCATTTTAAAGCCCTTAATATGAAGCATGTCTCGTGTTTAGAAAAAAACTGGATTATGCACTTTCCTCACAGCAGCTCACTCTGCAACTTCTGCTATTATTCAGATGCGCTCGTATCAAACTACTGTATATCGATATAAGCGGTATTGCCTCATACCATATCGCTTATAAAAAAATATATTGATAAATCGATATACCGTCCAGCCCTATTTTCTATCATGGTCTAATATGCAGACACTGCAAGTACACCATTTTTAGGTTGACTACCTGAACAGTGTTATTTTAGCATTCATATAATATTTTGAATTAGCTTTTTATATTTTCATGTTGCATTTTAGATTTAGTACTTTAACTTAATTTGATAATATGAAATGTTGCCATGTTTTTCATTGTATGAAATAAATGTAAATATGATTTAAATAAATATTATTTTAAATTTGCATTTCAGCTTTATTTCAATTCATGAAAATGATTTAATGGGTTTTAGTTTTGGTCAACAACTGGGCTGAAACATATATCAAAATAATGCAATTGCACAAATTGCGATATGCATTTTGCAAGGACTTGCAACAGTGAAATGCTTTTAATACTTCAGAAAGCTACAAAGAAAGGTTTAGGTTGACACAAATAGCAGAGAATTGACTTAACATTTTAGTGCCAAAAAATATTAAACAAGTATGTTACTCATAGCATAAATGTATTTTAATTTGCATGGCATGCTGTATCACATTATTTAACAGGTTTTCCTTTAATGCCATCCAGCCCTAGTTAACAATAACAACACTGTTCCTGAAAATTGTAAACATGTTGGCTCTATCAGAACTTTGCTTTGATTGAGCAGTCTGACATATCAACTTCAGTCTTGGCCAATGGCGTGGGGCTACCTGAAGTAAGCTGTTAGCAGGAAATCGTTGGAATGGAAACAATGGAAGACCAGAAACGATCCTTATTTAAGCAGTTCTGCCAGTAATGCAGCAATTGCACACTTGCACACATTTTAGTTTATCAATGCAGATGTGGGATTTCCTGTTGCATTGATTTCTCTGTGTCTTTCTGCTCTACCCAGGTTAAATACCTGCCCCAATAACTGCTCCGATCGTGGGGAGTGTCGTGTGGGGAATTCCAGTGACTCTGTGCAGTGTGTATGTGAGGACGGCTGGAAAGGAGAGGCCTGTGATGTGCCCTACTGCTCCTCTCACTGTGGCTTCCCTCTGCGGGGACGATGTGACAGCGCCGCCAAACGCTGCCAGTGCAAACCAGGATGGCAAGGTGAGTTGTCGCTTGGCTCAAGCACAGCAATGACAGTAAGCTACTGGACAATCATGCTTCTAACAGAGAGTTAATTTATGAACAAGATTGATGCATTTCAGGACTGCATTTTGAGAGTGAGTTTTGGTGATCATCATCACACATTGCTCTTTGACCGACCTTGCGTTGTGTGCATTGATATTTACTTTTAGTCTCTATTGCTATGGTTACATTATCATTATCGTGAGAATGACATGACATTAATAATTTGTACAGTATATACATTAGCGGCTGGAATACTGTACGTAAGCTCTATGACGTTAAGAGTAGAGGTCTTTGGCATTTTTTAATTAATCTGCATCGGCCGATTGTGCTGCAAATTAGGCCGATTTATAGGCAGGTGCATCTGCGGGCAGCTAAGCGTTGTTGCGGAACACCGGAGAATCTCTCTCTGGCTGCGTGAGAGACGGAGCAACTCACACTCTGCAGCCGCTTAATGTTCACACACAGCTTCAGCTAATGGCAGGGCAAAACAGACCATTTCGAAAGCATAATTACGTTTTACCCTACTAGAATTGATGCTGGAAAGTTACCATATTCATAAGTGCAACAAGTCATTTGCATGTGAAAGTAGAAACACATGCAATTTAGATGAAACATCTGGGCTGATTATAATGTGCACGTTAACTTTCCTCATGAAATGTGTGTGTAGGTCCGACAATAGCATCCACGATGTCATCGCTCGTGGCCAGCGCAGTTATGAGCAGCAGGCTGTGTAATATGTGTTAACTTTTTTATTTTTGTTATCACTTGGCCATTTGACTTATCGTTGAATAAACTGATCACTGCACGTTTCAAAATTAAAATGCATCGCTGGTGTTTTTATATGAATGTATCTTTGAAAAGAACCGAGCGTCTTCAGAAAAGCTTTGGTGTCATTTTCATTTCGTGTTTCCTGTAAGGCCTGATAAAGTAGCGTTTGTGAACGCAGTGCTTATTTGTAGGGATGTAACGATTCACTCAACTCACGATTTGATTCACGATTTTGATTTCACGATTTTTTTTAACAAAATGAGATTTGACAAATTATAAATTAAATGTCATTTTATTATTGCTTAGACAAAATACTGTACGTTTCTTTGTGAAATTGAAATATAACACTATAATAATATACTAATATAGCACTTGCATGATGTGGGAAGATTTGCATAACACCGCCCAAATGTTCACTTAAAGGCGGCGCAACTTTTATTCTCGCTGTAGTATTGTTGTTGCCGCCGAAGTGGCATTTAGGGTACCTTAAATGAGAAATTACATGCAACATGAGCAGTTTTTAATCTAAATTACATTGTATAATTTCTAAATTTGAAGCAAAAACAGAATGGTTTGACTTCAGTTTTGTGAAACTATGCATAAAAAATATCTGCATGAAACGGAAACAGCAGAGCTGAATGAGACGCAGATTCACTCTCTGCCAGCAGGTGGCGCTTAAAGTGTTCTCTTGGTTTCTGCTGTAAACAAAGCAGTGCTGCACTTATGAACTTTAATATGCAGGGCTCCAGACTGCGACCATTTTTTCTGTCTGTGCGACAAAATTGTGTGCGGTCGCACTGGTGTGACCACCGCGTTGGTCAACTCATAAGCGCTTCAATTTCTGTTGCATATGAGAAACATCAAAGGGCAAACGAAACTGAAAGCATAACGAAACAGCGCTCAGAGAGTATACCTACTCAGCTACAGCAAAAATGACACGCATATTGAGGAAACGATGGATGGTTTTCAAGCAAAAGTCAAGTTAAAGACCGCTTCTTAAACCAGAGAAGATGAACATGCTGGTATTCTTGTGGGGGGAAAAAACATGCAAGCACTGCATGTATTATTACTCTGAATTAGGCTACTACTACTATTACTATCTTGTACCCTGCAATAATCATTTTCTCAAAACTCACTTTTATGAGATGAAGGGAAAAAAAAGAAAAGAAAATCAGCCAAACATATCAGCCCAAAAAATCGGCATCATATATCGGCCATCGGCTGCCCTGATTTCTAAATATCGGCATCGGCCAGTGAAAAAGCCATATCGGTCGACCTCTAGTTAAGTAAGAGTCATTAAGGAAGCTGTTCATCATCAAATTTGTTTATACATGTTTTGTAATTCGCTCACAGTTCTGGGAATTTGTAGATTTTTTTTGGGGCTTTACTAATTGTTTCCTGGCTCTCTTCCTCTTCGCCTCTCACAGCGCTGAGTACAGATCTCTCTGTCTCAATCTTGCGGCCTCTAGTGTTGTTTGGGTTTGCTTGAAAGACAGGACTCTGTGTACTGATACTGTTTGTCCCAGGGCTGTATTTTGGAGAACAGCTTGTGTTCTTATACGTCGCTTGATTGTGATCAACTCTCATAAGCCAAATGTGTAAAACTTAGTGGTTCAACGGATCACAAATCCCACGGTTGGGGGGCCAGCTGGTCAGCACAGGATTTCAGACAGACTGGTCTGATGCTGAGTCACTGGAAGAGAATTGAATCCTTATTTTTTCAGAATAATTCCACTTTGCCACTCTGATCTCCTTTTCCAGTGTGTATTTAGCCTGTTTATACAAGACATTGTCCCCCATCCTTATTAGGCTGCTGCCCCTTTAAGACCTGATGCATGGATCCAATATAGCCTAATGATACACATCCGATTTCTTTCTCAGCTGTTCTCGTTCACTTAAGACACAACAGACAGCATTTGTCACAATAGATTGTCGAGATCGGTATTTTGTCATAATTGTATGTGTACAGGTGCATCTCAATACCATGTTACAACACAGTAGGGCTATTGCAGACAGAAACAATACTGTACTACATCGATGTTTCCTGTCAGCTTGATTTTTGAGTGGACTTTGCTGTTCCGATGAGCATGAACGGTATACGAGTGGAGCGACTGAGCGGAGCGCACACGCATAGAGCGGGATAATATGCAGAGCGTCACACCACGTGACCATTTTTTACACGGCACCCCTGCTCTCGACAGACGGCACCCCGGTTGGGAAACACTGCTCTAGTATATGCGTCTGTTCAAAGGCAAGGAGTGAATGAGATAGGAAAGATGGTTCAGTTCGATGTTCACGCGCAGTCAAACGCGCCTCTCTGCATGTGCGAGCTTCATGTTTGTGCGGCTGTGATAGAAAACAGCGCGCGAGTAACGAATCGAGTTCCATTTCGCCTTTTCTTTCACTAGAATGTTTTAAAATCGCTTGCGTGTGTAAACGTACAACAAACTTTCCTTCTATTATGGTTAAGCGGATCACATGTGTGCCGGACCGTGGGGCTTGGTCCGTACGAATCACGGATCAACTACGATCCGTTTAACCACTAGTAAAACTACAGGTACATTTATAAAAAATTACATATTGGCACACATTTAAGTGACTTCAAAGAGTGCTAGATGTCTATATCATGCCTGTACCAAAAAAGAACAGAGATTGGCTGCCGTGAGTTATGTGCCAAAAGTTAATATTTAAGGTAAGCAAAAATGACTTTGTAAGAAGAACCAGTAAGTTTGAAAATTTAGTGGTTACTATAGTGAATTTGTGTATTCAAAAATGCCTTGTTTATCATTTATCCTCATACATCATTTATATTAGCACCTTCTCAAATGTCTTTTAGCCTATTTATTGATTTTAATGTTTTACTCTTATCCCGAAACCCAGACTTTATATTTTTACTATTAAAAATCAATCATAAAAAATGACTAAGATAATCTAAACAGAGCAAAATAATAATTGGCCATTTCTATATTTATAGGTTGAAACTAATCTAGAGCAATTTTTCAGAAATGGTTATTCCACAGTTGTGGCGTCATATGATGCGTGCGGAAAATACAGAAAATTAAAAAAGGTTAATATTATAGAATATTTTATTGTGTGCCATTCCCAATCAAGCTGCTATTGAGCATTATTTAATTTTATGTGTTTAGGATGCATAAAATTCTAGCTATGAAATTTACCTTTCGACTTTTTTTTTTCTTTTCTCCAGGGATATTCAAAAAGTTTATTTTCTAGTTGTCAGGGCCAAAATGCCCATAGTTGAAGAAACACCCAGTTACTCACAGACTACTGTGTTCACCACCTCAAACTCAATAATTATTTGATTCTATGGCAGTGCTTATTATAACATTAAAATGTACCCACGAGAACCGTGAAATACTAAGAAAAGTGAACCAGGTAGAATCAGCTACAATAAAATGGCATATGAGAGAAATGTGTTCCTCCTTACAACTAATAACTGTTTGAGGCTGCTGCTATTTTGACTCTGTATATTACATCACAAGTCTGAGGTTTCATAATTGTGAGTTTCTAACTTGTAATTGCAAGGTCAATGAAGACATGAACTGTTTTTAATTGTAATTCCGGTAATGGCAAGCAGCCACTAAACCTCAGTTTTAGGGGGAGCACTGCTGCTCAGAGCCATGAAGGTGTAGGTCTCTCTCTCATATCTGAGCTCTGTCCATCTCGGTCTCCTCTCCTCTCTTGTGGAAGTGTTTAATAATCACCAATCTGTGAACAACAGGTTGAGCCACACTGACTCATGTTTCAAGCTCCTCCATGGTTTCCTGTAATGTTTTATATTTTCAAGCACAGCCCTTTAGTGTATCTTTAATTTTATGGTTTTATAATTCTTTAAATTTAGTCAATTAACCATTTTATTTTAAGTAAATTGAATGAAGGTTGACTTCCACTGCTTAACTATTAAAGTACGTGTGTTTGTGTGTTTTAGGCCTGGACTGTTCAATGACTGTACCAGCAAATGTTTCCTTCTGGACACGTGAGGAATACAGCGGGCATGGCTTGACGCGGGCATCCCATAAGGCTTTGGTTCATGAAGACGTGATGTGGGTGATAGGTGGACATGTGTTCAACTACACACACTACCAGATGGTGACTGCGTGAGTACACACACACACACACACACACACTCACTTAACCAAGACACACTGGAGCATAATAACTTTACAGGATTGCAGCTTCACTTTCTCCTTTACTCTGTGTCTATTCCTCAGGTTCAACATCTCCTCTCAAAGCTGGATGTCGTTAAACTGGTCTGTCAACTCTGTAACTGGACGCTACGGTCATTCTCTCTCCCTGCACGAGGTTTGTTAATGGATGACAGGTTGTTAAATGGTGTTCTTCTATTCTAATGTCTTAATTACAGTCCATTGTATTCATTCCCTACATACACTGAACTGAGAGCTGTTTCTCAAGAACAGTGATTTCATGAGTTTTTTGTCTTTGTGTGCATGCATACAGGATAAAATCTACATGTACGGTGGGAAGATTGACTCCACAGGAAACGTGACATCAGAACTGTGGGTGTTCCACACGCGGAACCAGTCGTGGGTTCTGCTGAATCCGCATGCTAAAGAACAGTATGCCGTCGTGGGCCATTCTGCACACACTGTCCGTCTCGACGAATCGGAGCCCGTCATACTGGTCGTGTTCGGACACTGCCCTCTTTACGGATACATCAGCCAAGTGCAGCAGTACAACATTGGTCAGTAGTGCACAGGGCTGGGCGTTATGATGAATATTGCTGCCATAATTTTAATAATAATATTAAATTAAGGATTGAATAAAGAGTAAGTTTGGCAAAAATATTGAGAGATACATTTTTAGCTCTATCACCCAGCCCTACTCGACAGATAAATCAACTAAGTACTGCAGATCCTTCTGTGATATTTCTTTAATTTAATTACTGGTTTCTGTTCATATACATGGCTGTTACACCACGTTTTCCTTTTCAGCATCTTGCATCATGCACATTATGTTTTTGAGATGGCTTATGAAAAACTTCTTTTTAAAAACAAGAAAAAAGCGTCTTTTAAAAACAGGCCTCAGGACAACTGTGTTCTGTTTCATTCAGTCTAGCTGTTTAAAAGGAAGAATTCATCCTATGTGAAAGCACCCTAATCCTTTTCAGAGTTGAGTGCTACCACGGACTGAAAGTCACAGTGAACAGTTGTGACCCAGTTTCTATCTGAAGCATCAGACCGCTAGGTACCGCAGAGACTGACTCTGTCATTCATCACAAAATTAAAATGAGGCCCCTTTTTGATATTAGTTTTCAGTCGGTGTAAAATGTTTTGAAGTTGGGAAAAAAAATTGTGCAGTTGTTTTCATGATTGATTGTTGCTGTCATTCGTGTGTGTGTGTGTGTGTGTGAGAGAGAGAGCGAGAGAGAGCGAGAGAGTGGAGACTGGGGCTGGTTTTCACTTTGGTTTCTAAAGGTGAATGGATTCCCATGTGGTTTGAAATCAACATTCAAAACCCCTGCTAGGGAAAACAAGCATTTATTCAATTAGACTTTTGACTCAAAATTTCATACATACTAATGTAGTTCTTCCTCCGGTTCTGGTGTGTTTGCAGTAATTGTGTTTACTCTACTGCCCTCTGGTGTTGCAATGGAAGAGCAACATCACAAATATTTTTTTTCAGGCGAACCAGTTGTTTCTTTCTTCACTAACTCTCATCCTGTACTTTTCACTCTTCCCTTTGCAGTAAAAAACACATGGAGTGTTTTAGAGACTCGTGGGGCGCTGGTTCAGGGTGGCTATGGGCACAGCAGTGTGTACGACCCTCAAACCCGCTCCATCTACATCCATGGAGGCTATAAAGCTTTCAGTGCCAATAAATACGGCTTGGCTGGAGACCTGTACCGCTACGATGTGGACAAGAGAATGTGGTACGTTAAGTGGCATTGCACAATTTAATATAACAGACTATTTTTCGAGGCTATGCTTAAAGGGGTCATATGATGTTGATGATTATTTTGTGTATTTGGTGTAATGACCGGTCTCTCGCTTTAAGCCAATACGGAAGTGACTAAAACTGCAATTCATCGACTGACCGCTAGAGGCTCCATAGACCATCAGTCCCATAGTCTCCCCATGTTAAAATGCCCAACTTTACAATAGAACCACCAAGAGCTTGTAACATTCCAAAGAGAAAGGAAAAATTGAAATCGCATCATATGACCCCTTTAAAATGGAGTGCCTGCTTATTTTGCATTTTTTTAAAACCCAATATTGTAATAAATGAAATAATATTACCTCCTTGATATTCTGTTTATATAGTGGTTGATTTAACAAAACAGAAATAGAATACTCTACCATTTAAAAGTTTGAGGTCTGTAAGACTTTTTAAAGAAATTAATACTTTTATTCAGCAAGGATGCATTAAATTAATCAAAAGTCACAGTAAAAACATATATAATGTTACAATTTTACAAAGATTTCAGTTTAAAATAAATGCTGTTCTTTAGAACTTCTGAAAAAAATGAGCAACAAATCATCATATTACAATGATTTCTGAAGGATCATGTGACAGTGAAGACTGGAGTAATGATGCTGAAAATTCAGCTTTGCAGTTACAGGAATAAATAATATTTCTGATGTATTAAAATTAAAACTACTAGTGTTTTTTTATTGTAATATTTAATTTTTATTGTTTTTTGCAGCCTTGATGAGCATAAGACTTCTTCAAAATCATTTATACAATCTTGCCCAACCCAAATTTTTGAATGGTAGTGTACATTCATAGAGAAAGCGCACACATGGTGTGATGTACATGGTCTCTGAGTGGTATGCTAGCATGCTACTATGAACATAGTCTGACTCAGTTTTTTTGCTTTCTCTGAGTTTCCCGCTAATGATGTCTCTGATTAATCTGTAGGTTGATTCTGAGAGACAGTGGTTTTTTCCGTTACCTCCACACGGCAGTGATTGTTGGCGGGAACATGTTGATGTTTGGAGGGAACACGCACAACGACACCTCAATGAGCCACGGTGCGAAGTGCTTCTCCTCAGACTTCATAGCATACAGCATAGGTGAGTACCAGACACCTCCTTTGTCACCTGAATATTCAAACCACAAGTGTTTTATACTTCTGTGTAGGACTGAGAAACATGAGAATGTGATGTTAGGTGTTGGTTTTACTCTCAAGTCTTATTTTTTATATTGAAGATAATGTTACTGTAAAGACGTGTTCACACCAACTCAAATGTTTGTCCGATTTTCACGTACGATTTGTATGTTCAGATTATTGTGTAAAAAAAAAAAAAAAACAGCCGATGAGTTGAATGAAAATGCAGATTTACTCTCTGACAGTAGGTGGCGCTTATAGAAAAGAAAACTGCCGTTCAGGTTTTTGTATTCCCAAAACCAAATATAAGAGTACAGAGACAAGAGAGCCAATTGTGGATTTTACCTCTGCTCTGCACTGTTGTTTAGCATTATAGATTATTCGTGAGCAGCAGCAAGTCTTATGTACCGGCAGCTGATCTGGCTGACCAAAAAAAAAGTGGATGCTTATTGGGTTCCCAGTTTTCTTAGCAGTAAAAATATGTTATGGTATGTGAATGTTTGTGTTGGTCTGAATTCATTCAAAATAAAATGTTTATTGCACCAAATTTTCACCCTGAACATACTTGAATGAATAGGCCTTTAAAGGGGTCTTATTGTGCTTTTTCACTTTTTCAACTTTAGTTGGTCTGTAATGTTGCTGTTTGAGCATAAAAAAGATCTGCAAAGTTACAGCTCAAAGTCCACTTCAAAAGGAGATATTTTATTGAACAGAAATCACTTTTCAAAAACTACGACAAACGACTCGTTTTGACTACAAGTCATAATTTCCGGGATTTGTGATATCACAAATATCGACGAATGGGACGAGACCTGGTTGAGCTGCACTAGAGAAGGCATTGACTGTTATCATTATGTCGGAGACACGCTAGCTTTCCCAAGGCAGACGAAGCCGTTCGTGCCAGGCTGGGGAGAGAGGTGTTGTAATAATGTAAAATATATCTCCTTTTGAAGTGGACTTTGGGCTTTGTGACTTTGCAGATCTTTGTTATGCTCAAACAGCAACATTACAGACTAACTAAAGTTGAAAAAGGGAAAAAGCATAATAGGACCCCTTTAAAGCACCCCTTTAATTAATTTGTGATACTTTTATATTGCTTCCATCAAGTTTTTAAAATTAGAAGTAAAGAATGTAATACACCTTCCAGCAAAATAACTATATTATATGATCATGTAGTGTGTTTTTTTTTTATTTAACTGTCATTTGCCTACTTTTTAGAACTTTTTACATTATAAATCTTTCACTTACTGCATCCTCTCACAAATGGCATCATATATCTATATAATATCTCTGTCTTTCACAATACTGAACGGCAGAAGAGACACTCACACAGAAACCGTAATTGGATTTCTGTGCGTGTAGCAGCAAGCCATTAGAGACGGAAATACACTCATCAGGGGGGCTTCTTGCAGAAGGATGTGTGATCTTGAAGCCATTATTTCATGAGTGACACATTTGAGTTTTGTAATCTCCAGGGATCGGAGACATGCCTGTCTGGTGCTATTATCTCGCTTTTCATTTAGATAATGAGGGATGCTGTGATGTCAGAATAGACGCACTACAAGCACTTGAATATGGTGGCTCTCGAATATGAGAATATGATGCGTGGGTAGAAATTTAGAACATCTTTGAGGAGTTTGTAGTGCTTGCATAATACACAGGAAGCTTCAAAACACATCAGAAGTGTCTGCGTTTGCTTGTTTATCATTGTATATCACTCCACTTCTAAATTCCTTTCTCTTGTTCTTCCCATGCCAACTTCTCTTTTGAGATTCAGACTAGTGCTGTGGTAATCTGTAATTAAGTAGAGGCCTGTCTTGGCCCTGAGGGTAATTGATCTGTCCTTATAAGCTGAACTCAATTACACTGGCCCACACCGGGATGCTGAATTCGATTTGTCAGAGAGTTTGCCAGCAGGGGGCAGTGACTTGTCACACATTCTGCGCTAATAGCAGTCATTTCTCTTCATGCTTCTCTTACTCCTGTTAGATTAACCACTAACTCCTTCTATTTAACATCTAGGAAAGAGATGATTTGATATTAAGGGTCAGCTCAGAAAATGCAAAGAGCTTATTTTACAAACCATGCCGAGAAAGATGCAGGGAACTGGGAGCATTCAGTTTTATCCCATATTGTGTGTTATTGAAATGTTATGTAGTTTTAGAGTGCAAGTAAAGGTGCCTTAGGGCCCCTGCACATCTGCACAGGTCATCAGTTTATGTGAAGGATGGACTTATGAATATTAATTGGGTAATGTAAGTGGAGATTACTGAGCAACGATTAGTCTTAGTTCATTAATATTCATGAGCTCTGTCTTCTCTATACTGACGTCTCTTAAACGTATTCTGGCAGCACTGGCTGAGATTCACTTTGTCTGCCATTTTCTGTTTTCTAGCTTGTGATGAGTGGACCGTTCTGCCCAATCCAGATCTTCACCATGATGTCAACCGTTTTGGCCACTCAGCCGTGTATCACACTGGGTAATCTCAATGCTTTATATGTGCTCAGTATGTGAAAATATCCAGCCGCACTTGTAATAGTTTGTTTTGGATTAAACATAATGTGCACTGTTTTAAATAGTTAGGATGATATACACTACCGTCCTGAAGTTTGGTGTTTGTAAGTTTTAGTTATTTAGTTATTTTTAAAGAAATGTATACATTTATTCAGCAAGGAAGTGACAGTAAAGACATTTACAATGAAAAATTGTTTACACTTTATTTTGTGTCCTTGTTACAGTGTAATTATACATTTAAGTACGGAGTAATATTAATTTACTACACGTGCTTACTATATGGTTAGGGTTTGGATTAGGGTTACTTGCATGTAATTATGCATAATTTATTGTTATAATACTATGTACATTTAATTACATTAATAACATCACAAGAATAAATGACATTTTAAAATGTATTAAAATGGAAAACAGTTATTTTAAATTGTAATAATATTTCACAATACTACCGTTTTCACATTTTTTTTATTAAATAAATGCAGTGAAAAAAATCTCGCTCCAAACTTTTGAAAAGTAGCGTAACTTTGAACTCTGCTGATATTTGTGGCATGCTTTTGAATACCACCGAGAATAAATTAGACACATACCTCAATTTCTACAATCAAATGAAACATTTTTTTTTACAATAATACAATAATTTCATTATGTACATTAACTGAAAATACTGTAAAAGCTATACACTTTAATTTTTTTCATAATTATAGTCATGACCCTTTTTGTGTTAGTATGGGACAAGTGTGATAGAATTACTTTTTGCCTTGTCTATGTAAAATAGGTCTTTAAATTAATATTATGACCATGTAAACCTATACTTTATACTACACCTATGGGAAAAATTTTATGAAAAATCACCAGGGAGTAACGTAGCCAGGTTGCATTTGGATATCGCATAACCAAAAGTTAATCTGCCTAGAAACCAAACCCACTTCAAAAAATTTATTTACAGCTCAAATGCTAACCATTTGCACTGAATAATTCATTTAAGTTATTTAACCAAATAAGAACATCATATTTTTGCTTTTAAACACTCCGGTAAACTTGTCATACAAACTGTAAACAAGCTGTTTGATTTGTTACAAACTGAGTCAAAATAATTTCCTCCGATAATTGACAGCAGGCCACTAACGCTTACATTGTAATGAGTTTTGTTCCTTTTTAAAAGTGTTTCTATTTCTGTGATGTTTGAACAGTGTTGTGGTAAATATGAAGTCTATATTTAAATCTGCCTGTAATCTCCTTCCATACGGATTAGTCAAATGAATTCATAAAGCAGAATCATTATCCATAAATAGCACATCTCATTATTAGTGCTTCAGTTTGCCAGCTTAACAAACACAGTCTTCTAACTGCACTTATCCACACAGAAGACTTTCTCCTGTGAGATTTTGACTGTGATCTGTATTCTTACCCATAATTCCCAGCGTCATTGTCAGCGCCGCTATGAGCACTGAGTGACCCCTCTGTGGGGAGCTGTGTCACAACACTGCTTTTGCTGTTTGACTTGTCAGTCTCATGCGCTTTATTCATCACTCCTCCTAACTTCCTTTTCATGTTCTTCCTCATTCGCACGGCCCGCTTCTTCCTCACCCTTCATACCTCTCCCTGTCCTCTCTCGTTCTTTCGGAGATACTCGAGGTTAATCTCTGTCTGTTTTTGTGCGTGTGTGTCAGGGTGATGTACGTGTATGGAGGCTTTAACAGCCTGATGCTCAGCGATGTGCTGAGGTTCACCCCTGCGAGCTGCGCTGCTTTCTCTGAGCAGCTGGAGTGTGTGACGGCTGTGCCCAGCGTGAAGTGTGTGTGGAACTCCACTACCTCCACCTGTATGTCCTGGGACGCAGCGGCACCCCATGACACCGAGGGCTTGAGAAACACCTGCAGTCCCAGAGGGTGTAAGTGATAGGAACAAAGAGGACATCTGCTTCCTGTGTGTCTTTAGAACTCTTCAGAGTTTTTAAGTTATAATTATTACTTATGTGGCAGTGTCTGGATTTATCCATTACACTTAACTGCATTTATGTGAGATTCTATAAAAGTCTCAATCTAATGGCTTGCGCTTAAATGCAAAAACATTTAATTTACACTACTGTTCAGATTTTGAGATTAGTAAGATTTTTATTTTAAGAAATTAATTCTCTTAGAATTTCAGCAAGGACACATTAAATTGATCAAAAGTGACAGTAAAGACATGTATAATGTTACCGTTTCCACAAAAAATGCCAGGCAGTACTAATATTTTCAACATTGATACCAAGAAATGTTTCTTGAGCAGCAAATCAGCATATTAGAATGATTTTATAATTTTTTTTATTGTATATTAGGCTACGTTTACCCTTAGTGCGTTTTTGTTTTAAAACGCATAACTTTTGCTATGGTTCCGCCTGTCGTTTACACTACTCCGGCGTTTTTGACCCTCGAAAACAGAGACTTTCAAAAAACACTGCAGACCCCATTTTAGTTTGGAAACTCTGGGGTTGCGTTTCAGTGTAAACGGACCAAAACGGAGACTTTTGAAAACGATGGCGTGGCTGTCCACATTCGCTCTGCGCATTCAAGATGACCGTGTAAACAATAACTGTGTACACATTTACTATAGATCAGTGGTTTACAGTGCACGCATGCCCAGTGTGCATGAATGGTCATGTGACATGCGTTTTCGGTTGTGTAGTGATGGATAGAGATCGTTTCTGAAACGCAGTAAAAACGCCAGTGTAGACGAGGATCGTTTTAAAATGAAAATGCACTAGTGTAAACAGGGCTTTAGCATATTAGAATGCTTTTTTTTTTTGCATATTAGAATGATTTCTGAAGGATCATGTGACACTGAAGACTGGAGTAATGATGCTGAAAAGTCAGCTTTGCATCACAGGAATAAATGAAAAAACATGGTTATTGGTCAAATAAATGTATAAATATTATACTGAGAAAAGCTAAAGTTATAGTGAATTTATCACTAAGAATTATGAGTTTTCTTAACTTAAGGGGTTTTCCTAATCATTTTGCAACCGGCTGCTGGCTATCCTTATTGATGTGAAGTTGTTTATGCCTTATGGGATACCAGCAGGCAGTATTTATGTGTTATTTTATCCAGAAAATTGGCAAAAAGGCCTAAATCCATGATGGTGCACCAGGCAGTAAGAAGATTTGCACTCAACGAGAATGTTAGCTTTA
Source organism: Sinocyclocheilus anshuiensis (assembly GCF_001515605.1). Lineage (NCBI taxonomy): Eukaryota > Metazoa > Chordata > Actinopteri > Cypriniformes > Cyprinidae > Sinocyclocheilus > Sinocyclocheilus anshuiensis. The sequence goes on along the minus strand of NW_015536516.1, from coordinate 333,531 downwards.
GTTATTTGGCAAAAGCAGTGTTGTGAAAATACAATATTCACAAACACAAGCCTTCTTAACCGAGTGGGATTCGCTTTTTTTGAGGATGTCAGAGTTAGGCCAGAAATGATGGGTAATTTTTTTTTTTATGAAACTGTAATTCTCAATTTAATTTCAGTCCAAATCAAGATAATATTTCTGCAAAACATGAACTAGTCTTGTCCGAATAGAAGATATTCTTAATGATCTGTCAGATGCAGTTACTTACAACAAATTTGTCTGTATGTTTACCTTTTGTTCCAGAGTGTGGCATCACTGGATACACAGTTACCGCCACAGGCGTTGTAAGCATTAATATATGTGTGTGCTTTCCAGATGCAGATGGTGAAAAGTGTGACCAGTATTCGGACTGCTACAGCTGTACAGCAAACACTAACAGCTGCCAGTGGTGCGCTGCGGTCTGTGTGTCTGGTCATAGTAACTGCACCAGTTCCCCGGTAAGACTCCACATTTAATATGCCGTGACTTACAGAAAAGTGTGTGGAAGAACAAATTTCAGTTTATGAGTTTATAATACTGGGACTTTGCTCTGACATGTCTAATCTGTCTGCAGGGTGGGATAATGGAGTATGAGGCATGTCCAAAGGATAACCCATCCTTTGTGTGCAGCAAGAAGACCAGCTGTAAAAGTTGTGCCACAGATCAGAACTGCCAATGGGAGACGAGAAATCAAGAGTGCACTACCCTCCCTGGTAATAAACACAAACATTGTGGTTTAACTGGTCTTTTGACCTTCAAATCATATAGGAAGCTATTTGAAGTTCAAGAGCAAAGTCATAGTCATAGTCCACTGGAAAAACAATGGCAGAATAATACAGGTATAGATTAAAATATCTAATATTATTGAAATAATATCACTATTACTGTTGTTGCTGTTGTATTATTATTTATTATTTATTAAATTATTTATTTTTGTTAAAGGGGTCCTATTATGCTTTTTCACTTTTTTAATTTTAGTCAGTGTGTAGTGTGTATGTTTGGGCATTAAAAAGATCTAGAAAGTTACAAATCTCAAAGTCCACTCCAAAGGGAGATATTTCGT
>NW_015536516.1:292971-332285 GCF_001515605.1 Sinocyclocheilus anshuiensis | reverse complement strand
ATAATTCCCGCCTACAGAAATTCGAATGGTTGGGGGGTGGGGAGGGGCGAGGTTGTGGTTAGAGCGCTTGGTTGAGTGAGCGCATCAGACGAAACGATGAAGAAGAAGTGCTGCTGCAGAGTTAGTGCATAAAGAGAAAACGAAGAAGAAGAGCTGCTGTGCTGTACTGTCAAATTTTTGGCATGTCTAGAACAGCGGTTCTCAATTCCAGTCCTCGCGTACCCCCGCTCTGCACATTTTGTATGTTTCTCTTATTGCTTCATACGTTTGTTATATTTGAGAGTGAGTACAGTGCCGGATTCGCCAAAAGCTTTTGTTGAAAGACGGAGCAAGGGGCGTGGCAGTACTGAAACACAGTTTAAGCTGTTCGCCAATCACAACTCACTGGGAAAGCTAACCAATTTGTTTTTCGGAAGGCGGACCTTCATCAAAGCTTACATTTCGTTTTTCGGAAGGCGGGCCTTCATCAAACCCGGAACTAATCGAGCCGTTTGTGCCAGGATGGGGAGAAAGGTATTTTAATAATGTAAATTATGTGAAAAATAATGTGTTTTTCGAACCACCAAGCATGAGAGCATGTTCTAGTACACCCCCAAAACAAAATCAAGACATTGTAAAAGAGCATATTAGGACCCCTTTAAAGGCCTCCATAAAGAATAATAATAATAACAACATTAATTTTATTATTATTTACATTTGTTTTTAAAGGCCTCCGTTTATCATTAGGATATTATATATTATATTATATTATATAATTATGTACATATGTGTTGCCTATTGGCATTGGCAGTTATTTAAAAACCTTTTATTATAATTCTATCATTATATTTTATATTGTACTTTAAATATTTTATAGAATTTCCTGTTTTAAAAAAATATTTTATATATAGTACATTGCAAAAACAATAGCAGAACCACAAACTGATATAGAATAAAATCAATTATTGGGACAGTATGGTAGGATGGCACTCTTATCATTTATTATTATTAATATTATTTATTTGTAATTATTTTTTAAATTATTTATTATTTTAATTTGTTATTTTGTTCTTTAAAGTACTCCGTCCATCATGATAATAATGATAATATCACTATTATTATTAATATTTAATTTGTTATTTCAAAGGATTCCTCCATCATTAACACTTGATATCACAATTGCCTTGTTTGTCATATGTTAATTTGGAGGACTGATGATTGCACCATGTTTGTGTTTTAGGTAATATCTGTGGAGAGAGTTGGCACCTGGTGGGGAACTCCTGTCTAAAGCTGATCACAGCCAAGGACTCGTATGACAACGCTAAACTGGCATGTCGCAGTCACCAGGCGGTGCTGGCATCCCTCACCACGCAGAAGAAAGTCCAGTTCGTCCTCAAAGAGATGCACAACAGATCATTGCAAGTGAGTTTGCGGCACACTTTCACAGTCTTTGTTGTTCATGACGCGTTTTTTTTTACAACTTTGTCATCTGGGGGTTGTAAGGGACTAGTCTTTGTGAAGCTCTTCACACATTAAACTGAATTGAATATGAATTGTCCTGTGTGCTGCAGTCAAAAGCAGTCATCACTCCGTGGGTGGGTCTGAGGAAGATCAATGTCTCCTACTGGTGCTGGGAGGACATGTCCCCCTTCACCAATTCCACGCTACAGTGGTTGCCGGGCGAGCCCAGCGACGCTGGTTTTTGTGGGTACCTGGCTGAGCCCACTTTTAATGGCCTGAAGGCGGCAACCTGCGTCGACTCTGTTAATGGGAGTCTGTGTGAACGACCAAGTGAGAAAGATGCACATACACACACAACATTGACCAGTGCTCACTTGCCTTATTAACAGAAAACTCTAAATCATGTCAATGATTACTTTGCAAATGTGCAATTTCCTGTTTTCAGAAATAGATTAGATTAGATTAGATTAGATTAGATTACAATTCCTGTTTTAAATTATATTTTAGTTCATTATGCTTTTAATATTTTGCATCATTTCCTGTTTTTAAAAAAGATGATATTATGATATTATATTAAATGATAAATGATGTTATATTACACTGTATAATATTATTGTTATTAGTGGTCGACCGATATATCGCCTCGGCCGATATTTGCCATTTTTCAAATATTGGCATTGGCCGATAAATTTTTCTGTTTGGCCGATGCGTTCGAGGCACAGACACAGTGCTCACACTCTCCCTCTCGTTCGCCGTCGTCGTTAACAGTTCTGTCTAATACGGATAGATGTCTGTCTAATAATCCGATAGCACTATTAAACAAAGGAATTAAAATGTATACAAAATGTATTATAACGATTATTTTTATATTATTAGTAATAGAAAGGCAAACATTATAATACTTTTATTTGCATTCAGCAAATATGCATTTACATCATTTAAACAAATCTTTGAATGACTAATGAACATCTCATTTCAAAAACCTTGCAAACTTAGTCGAATCCAGTTGTGAGATCTTGTGAAGTGTGCATGTGACCTGTATGATCACGTGTTCTCTGCCTGACTTTCGGTCTGTGCAAATTGAATGCTTTAAACATTAAATTCGTGATTTCAAATTATGCTGTGCTTTATGCATTTGCCCACTCTCATATTCATGTCATTTTCACTGTGTGCTGAATGTAAAATGAGCGTTACCTTGGCTTTATTTGAAAAAATATGATTCCCAATGCACACAAACTGCCCAGAATACTGAGTGCTCTGTTGGTTACAGTCAAGCGGCAACCTTCCGCTCTCTCTCGTGAAACCAACACGGAAGTGACTAAAACTGCAATTCATCGACTGGCCACTTTACAGCAGAAAACTTTACAGCAGAAAAAAATGTGTTTACAGCCTGGTACAAAAAGTGGTTTTGGTCTATATAGCTAATTTTGCCCTTCAAGACAACTATGAGGGGGGGGTGAATTTTTTTTATAACTCATCCGTTTAAATTATATTAAGCTTTAACGTTCTGCATAATTAAGGGCGTGGCCACTTGAGTGACAGGTGGATTGCCCGCTGCTGTCACAGCCGTCACGCTAGGTGGGCATGGTTTCAGCAACCAGCTCCCGCCTCTTTGCCCATTTTCGATTATCCGGGAGTGACGCGCGGTGACGCACTGCCAAGATGGCGACAGCCCGCACCGCCCACTTTAAGCTTCAAAACGCTCTCCAGAAATCTACGGGTGACGTCAAGGACACTAAGTCCATGTTTTTATACAGTCTATGGTTACAGTTTCCTTCCTTTTTAATTATATTTGTATTAAATATTTATTTATTTGTGGAAAATACTTTATCATCTAAAGTATAAGTATGTATATTTTACAAATGTATTTTTTAATCCATTTTCAAATGATTTCAAATTTCTTAAATATTAATTAAAATAAAAACAATTATATCGGCTATCGGCCACCCTGCTTTCCAAGATATCGGCATCGGCTGTCAAAAAAACGATATCGGTCGACCACTAATTGTTATTATATTATTGTTGTTGATGTTATAAATTAATGTTTTTGAAATATACTAGATTTTATTCTTATATTTACTTACATTTAATTACATTTAATTATTTTGTTAGGTTTTTATAATAATTGATATTTTATAAATAGATTTTTTAACAGAAATGTAAAATATAATAGCAGTTTTTTAAATAACTGATGCCAATAGGCAATATACAGTAAAATAAAATGTAATCAAACATGAAAATATATCAAATAAAATTTTATATAATATATTTTAAACCAGGAATTTATAATATAATTAGATTTTTTTAAAACAGGAATTATTATATTATATTATATTATATTATATTATATTATAAATCACAGTTTTTAAATATATTATAATAGTTTTTATTTTATATATTTTCCTTTATTAAATCATATTTTATTATATATTGCCAGTTGTTATCAGTTATTGAAAAAACCTGTTGTTATTATATTACACAGATATTTTTTTTTCTTACCTTTTTTTTTAACCTTAAATCATTTATAAATCTGTTATTGCCCCTTATTTAGAAAAAAAAGCATTTGAACCTTATTTTTCTGTTGCTTATTGATATGAGAATCTTTAAAGGACTTTTTTAATGCACTTCCCTCTTTTCTCTCTCATGTGTCTTTTCTTTCATTCTCTCTGTTTCTCTGTCGGACTCTCTCTGTTCCTGCAGCGAACCACAGTGTGAAGCAGTGTCGGACGCCCTGTGCCCTGCGCTCTTCCTGTAGTGAGTGCACCAGTGGGAGCTCAGAGTGCATGTGGTGCAGTAACATGAGGCAGTGCGTGGACTCTAATGCTTATGTAGCGTCCTTCCCCTACGGCCAGTGCATGGAGTGGTACACCATGAACAGCTGCCCACGTATGTCTGGCTTTCTTTTAGTGGATTCATGCCTGGCAGCCTGTGTCTTGTTTTCTCTTTGTAAATTGAAGATTGAACATTAGCACGTCTCCTGTTTATTGACTTGTAATGGACAAAGCAGTTTTACAACGGACATAAAATCAATTCAGATTAATATACTAATAATAACTTTACTGTCAAGGGTTCAGTTTGAGGTGATTGCACTGCATGACACCTGTTATAAATGGATGTGTGTTTTTATTGTAGCGGAGAATTGTTCTGGCTACAAGACCTGTGGTCACTGTTTGGACCAGCCTGGGTGTGGGTGGTGCACTGATCCCAGCAATACAGGACGGGGCCAGTGTATAGAGGGCTCTTACCGCGGTCCAATCCAAACACTGTTCCACGCCCCTTCCTCTTCAGGCCCCTCCCTCATTCCCGCCCCTCAGCCAATGCTGAATGTGAGCTTGTGCCCACTAGAGGGCAGCTACAACTGGTCCTTCATCCAGTGCCCAGGTAAAACTCATCTCACTTTTCTAAATTGTTCTACATTGGTTGAGTTTATGAAATGTTATGAATATAGTGATGCTAAATTGAATTGGGTTTCAAAATGTCTCTTTGACGGTGATATACTTAAAGCATATATAAAATTAAGCAACATTGTGAATAGGGCTGTCACAATTACTTGTTTCCGTTTGAGTACTTGATTTTAAAAGGTCCTTGATTTCATTTTGTCCGTGAAGTGGAGTGTCCCATGGACGAGAATCCATGAAATGCATTAGTAGACCGTTTTTCAAGGCTGCATGATATATTAAACCCATTAAAAATCATAATAAAGCATAGTGCTATTGTGAGTTCAAACATTATGATTGAATTAAATAAACAGGCAATTCAGGTTTAATATATATGCGATTTAATTATATACATGCATGTAGGTTAGGTACGGCTCCATTAATAGTAAATGATGATCCACACTAACTATTATCAATTACATGTGAGAAGCGTCTCAAACTCCATCTCAAACTCTATCATGCATATTGTTGTGAATTTGGGTTTATTATAACCTTCATCTGGGAACGCAACGCATGCCATTTCATCAGATTTGTAAGGTAAATCATTTATATACTTACGCAAACACTGGAGAATGCATCATTATCTTTGTCAGTATGCTGTTCATCGTGATTTCAAAATAAAAGTTTAAACCTTCACTCTTGAGTTTACACATTTTGATGTCCACATATTCAAGAAATTACACGAATTACAAGAAGTGGCTGTAGCATTTCTGTCATAAAGAAAAGGCCAAATATTGAATATTAAGTGGACATTTGAATTTAATGTTGTTTAGTCAATATTAAACAAGGATTAGATTGTGCATTTAAGTGTAAAAACAATCGTCAGGCCGTTGGCGCCCTCTGCAGGCATTTGTTGTAATGCGTAATGTACATTAGCTCTATTGTTTATAATACGTTGTGTTTTAACCATTTTGTTCAATAAAACCATATGATTACTTGCTTTTGATACTTTATTTAAGCTAATTATTAGGGCTGCCACTAATTACTATTTTTATTTCGATTAATCTATCGACTAATTTATCGATTAGTCTAAACGATTAATTTCCCGCAAAAAAATCAACAATTTTACTTAAGAATATTTTATTAAACTATATTGAATTAAACCAAATGAAATCCAAAAGTAAAGTGCATTATAAAGTGCAAGAAGCAAGTGTCCATCTCATAGTCCAAATCACTGAAATCAAAGTTCAGTATCATAGTGTAACGATGACAACATATCCACGTGTTCTAGTCTACTAATAATACAATTATAATCAAAAAACACTTTTTAAAGGAGTATTTACCAGAAATATTATTTACCAGAATTCATTTAGGAGAAAATGTAAATATGCAGTATTTCTGGAAAAAAAAAAAAATATCTTTTATAAAATCAATTAATTGGAGATGGTTTTGTTTATTAAAAACAATTTTTAATTTGTTTATTCAAATTTAATGGAATCCAGAACATAATGGAAAACAGAATTTTTTGTGGTAATAAAAATAGATGTAAGTGAACAATAGCCTTCTACTGTGAACGGAGCCGATGTGTGACGCATGTACTTAACCTTATTTAATTAAATTGTAGTGTTTGTGAATTCACAATTATGCTTAATTATGATATTTAAATGGGTTTAATATATCATGCAACCTTGGAAAACAGACTAATGTGTTTTATACATTCTCGTCTGTGAAATGCGCCACTTCCGGTATTTTGCCGGTTAGTTGACGCAAGCAAAATGAAGTCGAGGATTTTAAAAAATCAAATAGTCGAATAAAATCGACGAATCACGACAACACTACTAATTATTATTGGCTCATTGCTATTATATTTGTATTTTAAGCTTAGGTCTATTTTTATTACGACAAAAAATTAGTTATAATTATCCGATTACTCAATTAATCGTCAGAATAATTGACTGATTACTCGATTACCAAAATAATCATTAATGCAGCCCTAATTGTGAATATTGCAGTGCTTTTTATTTGGTTAATCTTTCTATTGAAAGAATCCTGAAAAATGCATCACCGTTTCCACAGAAGTATTATACAGCACAAGTGTTTTCAACATTGATTATAATAAGAAATATTTCAGCATTTTGGAATAATTTCTAACGGTTAATGTGACATTACAGAGTGGAGTAATCAGTAATGCCATTTCAGGAATACAATACATTTTAAAATATATTAAAATAGAAACCATTTATTTTCAATTGTAATAATATTTCAACATATTACTATTTTTGCTGTTTTGATAAAATAAATGCAGTCTTCTTTCATAAATAATAAAAAATAAAAAAAAAAATTGGAATTGTACTACTAAAAAAGTCTAAATCTAAAACAAATTAGTTTGTTATTTTGATATATTATTTAAGAGAATGTAAATTAAAATGATTAAATATAATTGATTTAAAACCAACATTGTGTAAAACGTGTTGATCATTTTTACTTTTATTTCTTAAGTTAAAGATTGTGACTATTGTGGATGTTGAATAACCTTTAAAAGCCATTTTAGAGAGAATTTAATTATCACAGTGTATATTGAATCATTACATAGCTGACAAATACAGCTTTTTATAGATATGTTGCTCTGGCTCTGTTTGTAACTACTTCTATCTCAGTTTTACTTTAGATACTGTTTGCATTTTACTGCATAGTACTGATCATAGGTTTCCTTAAATTGTTCTATTTGTTCCTCTCTCATGCAGCGTGCCAGTGTAATGGACACAGCTCTTGTGTCAATGAGAGCGTGTGTGAGAGATGCGAGGACCTCACCACAGGCAAACAGTGCGAGAGCTGTATCTCCGGTTACTATGGCGATCCCACAAACGGGGGCAGCTGTCAACGTAAGTCTAAACACAAGCCCAGGCCAAACTACAGTTGACTTCTGCTGCCGGTTTGATAGGGTCTTAACTGTATGTGTGTGTTGGTCATTTGCAGCTTGTAAGTGCAACGGCCATGCCAGCATGTGTAACTCTAACAATGGCAAATGCTTCTGTACCACCAAAGGCATCAAAGGAGACCGCTGCCATTTGTAAGTGTGCGCTCTCACACTCGTTCTGCCTCAGTCTTGTGAGGTTTTCTCTGCTCTGCCATTAGAAGTAATTTGTCAAATGTACGACGGATAGCTTATCGTTATCTTCTCTATATCAAACTCTGTTCTTTATAATTCTACTCATTTTCACTCTGGGCTTTTGTTTCGTTATGTCCCTCAGGTGTGAGGTAGAGAACCGTTACCAGGGCAACCCTCTGAAGGGAACGTGTTATTGTGAGTATGTCAATGCAGCGGCTGATGGCTGTTCATATTGTGGCTATTTGAGTAATTTAGTCATTTTCAGAACTAGTCATTTTGTCCTTACCTGACTAAATCAGACAGAAAACACAAACCTGCACATGTGTCAGTCAATCTGGGAAAATATCCAGATTTTAAGTATATAGTTTTTCAATATTACCTTTTCTCCTCTTCCTCTCACACACAACTGTATCTTTATCTCTGACGCACAGACACTCTGCTGATAGATTACCAGTTTACCTTCAGTTTGTCTCAGGAGGACGACCGCTACTACACTGCTATCAACTTTGTGGCAACTCCAGATGAGGTGCGTTATGCTGAAAAGACTTTACTGTTCAAAAAGTACTTTTTTTTTTTTTTTTTTCTTGTGGAGTCATGGTCAACTAGGTGTCAATAAACCAAGGCTGACAGTTTACCTTGATTTGCAAACACAGCAAACCTTGATATGATCAAATAGTGAACTAATTTGATTGACATGCAGTTGGACGTCTGATGTTACTGTTATCCATAAAGCTTTTTTTTTTTCATACATTTATTCAGCAATTCACTGTTGAACAGAGGAAACAATACAGCATTAAGGGGGTTTACCAAGGACGCATTCTTAAAGTGCACCTATTATGTCCCTTTTTACAAGATGTAATATAAGTCTCATGTGTCCCCAGAATGTGTCTGTGAAGTTTCAGCTCAAAATACCCCACAGATCATTTATTAGATCATTTTGAAAATGCCTATTTTGAGTGGAAGCAGAAACACGCCGTTTTAGTGCCTGTATCTTTAAATGCACATGAACTGTAGCTCACCGCCCCCTTTTCCAGAATAGGGCTGTGCCTTTACAGCTTGTACCTTGGGTACTCTGCCAAAACAAAACATCTGTTAGGTTTTGATTATCATGTCTATCGCGCTAAAATCATGCGTTTTAAAGCCATATCAGTTTAAACTTTTGATATACGCACACATCCAAAGCACGCGCACAGAAAGCGGCTGTCACACGGCATATGAGTACTAAACTAAGTTCTCTTTTATGTCTTATTGCACTTAAACTGTCAAATACACACAAGTTTATGTTAAAAACACACAAGTTACAAAAACACAGTCGCTCATGTCTGTGAAGGCAAACTGCTGGGAAAGAAATTGCATGTTTATGTTAGATCTGTGTATTAAGTGACAGCAGCGTAATATACAGTACCTGCTGCTGTCTATGCTGTTAATATGACCCAAACTAAATAAAAAAAGAAAATCACTCACTGCTCTTGAATGATTTCTGTAGCTCTAATAAGATGACATTTCTTACTTGAATGCTGCTTTTAAATGCTCTAGTGTGAAGATAAACATGGCGGATTGTGTGCGGCTCACTCAGGGCGGGGTCTCTGCTAATACGGCAGTGTCCATCAACAGTTGTGGGTGGGGCTTGTAAAATGTGACGTCACTTTTTACAGACTCTGCAAACGGCTTGTTCTGAGACACTGCTTATGATTTATGGGGATAAAAAAAGAGCAGGTGGAATTTTACCATTATAGGGTGGTTGTGTACACACACTTGCCAGCACACATTGATGTTCAAACAACATATAAAAGTGAATTTTGCATAATAGGTGCCCTTTAATTAAAATTGAGTAGAAAAACGATAGAAACGTTTGTTAACTGCCATAGACCATGCCTTATGTACTTTCAGTGAGGTCCATCTCGAAATTTTGAAGATTTGTGACACAGTTTGCATTTTTGATTAAATAAACGCAGCCTTTGCAGAAATCTCGTTCAAAAACATAAAACATTTGGAACAACAGTGTTGTTATATTTGCAAGAAATTCGCCATCAAAATATTTTAAATATTACACAAGCGTCTATTAATGTCTATTTTTATATAATCTAGTTACTTATGTAATAAAAGGGATTTTATCATTTAATTTTTTTCTTGAGTTGAGTTAAAAACGAGACTCAAACAGAAGACATGTCATGCATAAATTTAGATAAGCATCAGTTTGGAAAGTAGATTATGCTTTAAATTATACTGCTGATATGCCATCGTATAAAAGCTACAGCAGTTTGTGGACATTTTGGCTTATATAATACATTTTAGAAGTTGTATATTTTTCTTTGAATATTACATATACTGTCATTTTTCCGTCTGAATGTTTTTTTGGATTTCTCTTGCAGCAAAATCGAGACCTGGACATGTTTATTAATGCCTCAAAAAACTTTAACCTCAACATCACATGGGCAACCAGCTTTGGAGGTATGGAGCCCCGACATGTGTTAAACATATATTTTAAGCACATCATAAATGTGCTGTGTGTGCAGCTGAAACTCTCTTCCTTCCTGTAACCCTGCATTTCTTCCTTTCTGAGCAGCTGGGACTCAAGCTGGTGAGGAAATCCCTATAGTCTCCCGCAACAACATAAAGGAATTCAAAGACAGTTTCTCCAATGAGAAGTTTGATTTCCGTAGCAATGCCAACATTACCTTCTACGTGTATGTCAGCAACTTTACCTGGCCAGTCAAAATCCAGGTGAGAAGAGTCCGCACATTATTGAGTCCGGTGATGTACACAGAGAAAAATATCACGTCTGTGTGTATGAGCGCTGTTTAAACATCAGCGAGGGTCTTTGTGTTTTGTTTTGCTATCTTATCTGTAAATTCACAGAGGCCGTGTCCTTTTATTCTTTCTCATATATCTTTGGCCTTTTCTGTCTGGTCTGGAAATGATTTGGCAGAGCTTTCCTTTCCCTCCCTCTTCTCCTCTCATCTCTTCTCCTCCTCTTTTCCTTTCCCCCTCCTCTCTTCCTTTGCTTTGGTAAGTGAGTGGTCTAACCTACCCTCCTGTGCTAGGATGCTAAAACTCAGAGTTTAGTTTGATTCTCCGTCCGCTGTTCTAGAGCACGTTCTCTCCTCAGCTCATGGAGAAAGGGTGAATTTCACACAGGTAACGCCCTTATCGTCTCTCGTTCGCCTTTCGCCTCTAGCTGATTTTTGGCTGCCGCGTTTCGTCTAACAGGGATTGCATGCGTGGATCCGAGCACGATTGCGGGCGGGAGGGCTTGTGCCATGGTAGCTCTGGAGGACAGAGGGGTTGTCAGGCGTTAGAGTAGAACGACGAGAGGGATTGGGCTGGAGAAAAACGCAGCGCTCGAAACCTGCTCTATAAACACGGCAGGCTGAGACTGAGAGTGTCAGGAGGAATGTTAAGTTGAAACACATGGCTCTTTGAGAGAGAGACTGAGGGAAGAGCCTGAGAGGAATAAGAGAATCAGAGAGATCAGAAAGTTCAGAAGAGGCACAATTCCAGCCTTCTGTTTCTGGCTCTTGTTTTCGTTTTGCCTGTGGTCAAAGAGTCTGTGCGGCCTGTGTAGTTTTTGGCCAGCGGAATGGAAGCGTGTGAATCTAAACAAGAGTATAGTAGGAGCGTTCATGTGTCGAGTTTCTGTGTGAGAATGTTATTTAAAAGCAGAATTTGGTTGAGCTTCATGAAAACATTTACAGGTCACATATCAACCCCAAATCAAATATTTAGCATGAAGACCTTTTTTATTAAGAATCACATGATTGTGAAGTTCATTTACCTTCAAATTCTTAATAATACCAAAATGGATCCAGACATTTGACTTTGTGTTTGCATTTTTACATTTTTAATTGGTGTAAATTAATCATTACTGTAAACAGTACAACAAATGCTGCCACTGTATCTAAATACTGTTGAATGGAAGCCCATTTTCGCCACAGTTGAGAAAAAAATTTCTTTAAGTCATAATAATGAGAATGTTTCTCATAATTATGACTTAGTATCTCATTATATTGAGAAACTTTCTCGAAATAATGAGAAACTTTCTTGAAATAATTACTTATTTTCTCGAAATATTGAGAATTTCTCGAAATAATGACTTAATCCACGCATGCGCAGTGCAAGAGTGACGGCACGCTAGTGACATCTGTTGGTCAAAGCCATGCAGGAACACAGCAATCATTGCTTTGTTCTGTAATCTAAAGTGTATAATCTGTAATTAAATAACGATTTCAGATCAATTATCTGCATGTAGTCTTGTTAATTTGTATCACTTACCAAATTACTCTGCCAGATAGTTCATGGCTTCAAACATTCCAGACTAATATTTCAGTTAAGAATCCCTTTTATGAAGATTTTATGAAGAAATGGAAGCCATTACACATATAAACTTAATTAATAGATATTTATTTTGATGATTTATTAGTTTTATTAGCTGTCCCTTTCATGCATCACATGCATACAATGTTCATACAGTAAGCCATCTCATTTCAAAAGCACAAAGCATCGTTGTTCGTTACCAAGGCAACCGCTTAGTCTTGGTCTTCAGCGTCCCGCTTCTTGCAGGACAAATGCTTAACGTGAAAAAAGCTTAACATGGCTTGAAGTACAAAGACAGACTGAAGCAAGTTCAGTACACAACTTAATGATCATGCATACTGTATACAGGCATTCAGCTGGACCCAAAATATATATGAATGCAATGCAAAACTGCAACGCTTATTCTATAACTGTTTTCTATAGGAAAACGCTTAACGTGCAACTTTGAGTGTTGCATTCAAATTCTGGGCTCTTATGCTTGCCTTTATGCATGATCAATAATATTGTATCCTGAATTGGTCATTGTACTTTAAGCCACATTAAGCATTTTTCACGTTCACATGTCCTGCAAGGAGCGGTGTGGGACGCTGAAGACCAAATGGTTGCCGTGGTAATGAACAACTACGCTTTGTGCTAGTGAGATGAGATTGGGCTACTGTATAAACATTGTGGGCCTATGCATGTGATGCATGAAAGTGACAGCTAATAAAACTACCAAATCATCGAAATTAACATCTATTCATTAAGTTTATATGTGTAATGGCTTTCATTTCTTCATAAAATGTGTGTGATTTTTGTTGGAATATATTCCTCTATATCTGTTTGAAGCCATGAACTATCATTGTCTGGCAGAGTAACTTGTTGGTAGATGCTACAAATTAACAAGATCACATGCAGATAACTTACCTGAAATTGTTAATTAATGACAGATTATACACTTTAGATTACAGAACAAATGTTTGCGGTGTTCCTGCATGGCTTTGAATAACAGATGTCGCTAACGTTGCATTGCGCATGCATGGATTAATTCATTATTTCGAGAAAATAACTCATTATTTCCAGAAAGTTTCTAATTATTTCGAGATGTTAAGTCATTAATGATAAAATTTCTCATTATTTCGAGAAAGTTTCTCATTATTATGAGAACGTTTCTCATTATTTAGAGATGTTAAGTCATTAATTATCAAATTTCTCATTATTATGAGAAAGTTTCTCGTTATGAGATTTTATACCCTGAGTATTATAATATATTAACTCATAATTATATATTAAGGCATAATTACAAGAAAGTTTCTAATTATTATGACATAGTAAGTCGTTATTATGAGAAAGTTTCTCAATATAATGAGAAACTAAGTCATAATTATGAGAAATTATGACGTACAGAATTATATTTTTTCTCAAAGTGGCGGGAACGGGCTTCCATACTGTTGAAATAACAATTATTAGGGGTTCAAGCACACAGTGCTGAAACCCTATTGTATAATTGTTAGGATTTTTCAAACACCTAAATTTTCTCTACGACGCACGGTTTGTCCAGAAAATTGAATCTCGATCAAACCACTGCAGTAATATTCTCTGGATTCTCTAGATCAATAATTATCAAAAAATATTTGAATTTTGTCCTTCGGTTACCTATAACGGGGTCATTATAAAAGGGGCGTGGTCAAATATACATCAAAGCCTATAAAACCTAAACAAAAATTCAAAACTTTACGAAACGTGGCGAAAACATGTGTCAGATGACTCCTAACAAGCATGCAAAATTTCATGGAGATTGGACCATAGGTGGCGCTATAACAGTTAAAAAGGTCTCAAAAACACAGTATTTCTGTAGTAAATTACCTCAAATTGTAGAACATGTTCATATATTCACACAAACACTATATCTTCATATCATATGATAGATCTCCTCATTCTGAACAACTTTACCTCTGGGACCAATGCTGTCAATCAAACTGTTCATTAAATATTTGAGATTATTTTAAAAACCTACTTTTGTGAACTTGTCCTCGGTTTTTAACTCAAAATTAATTAAATCAGTGCAGTACTATTCTCTAGGCTCTCTAGGTCAATAATTATCAAACAAATGTTGAACATTTGCATTTGGACAATTATAAACCGGTCATTTTATCATATGTTCTTTAGATTGTGTACCCAAAGGCCTAAAATCCTAAAAGAAAGCCCACAATGTCTCTCAAAACTGTGTAAAATGATGCATAGTTTCATGTTAAACAAGCATGCAACATTTAAGAGAGGTTGTGCAAAAAATAACATAATAGTTATAAAGGTTAAACACAGTGTTGTATGAGAAATTGCATTTATAACCACTAGATGGCAGCGGAAGACCACTAATGGGCTCATTAAATGCACTGAAACAGTACTAAGTGCTTGAACCCCGGTCATTGCTGCTTGCAGCTATATTTATTATTATTATTATTCCGCCGTAAAATTGATCGTGCAGACCAAACCGTAAGTCCTAGAGACTTGAAACTTGGCCAGATGGTAGACCTCAATTTGGGGAGAACCTATCAAAGACTCAGCCCAATCGGCCAATAGGGGGTGCTACAACTATCAAAAACGCGTGACCCCCTTTGTGATTTTGGGTCCTGGAGGTCACGTTTTTCCGCAAGTTTGAATTATGTCCAAAACCTACTTTTGCGAACTAGTCTTAGGTTTTTTGCCTGATCGGAACCAAACCACTAGAGAAATATTCTCTGGACAGTGAATATCAATAATTATCAAAAAAAAGTTTATATTTCGACTCCTTGTCGCATAGGGACACCAAAATGTTCGTAAGGGGAGGGGCCATTTTTACTAAAATGGCTATAACTCATGAACGGAATGAGATCTCCACCAAACTCGGTACACATGTGTATGAACTCAATCTTTGGTCAAATAAAAAAAATTGCGCAGCTCTGCCACTTTGTGGCGCTATAAGATGGAAAAAACATAAAAAACAGCTATAACTACACAAGCGTTAGTCCAATTGACCTGAAAATTGATATGCAGTGTCTTTGTCCAATGTGCCATAAGGGTCTATGAGGACATTGGCGTATCTCAAAAAACTATGAAGTTTGAGCACCTATTAGACAAGGTTAACGGAGGCCGATCGGAACGAAACTTGGTGGGCATGTTCGACTCATGGCCCTAATGGTCTGTAAGAATTTTGAAAGAAATCGGCAACTAGTTGGCGCTAACGGGTTTTATGGCTCTGTAATCACGTGGTATTTCACACATCCACACAATATGCATATCATTTGATAGATCTCCTCATACTGAGCAACTTTGCCTCAAGAACCATTGCTGTCAATCAAATCGTTCATTAAATTTTCTCAATTATGTTAAAAACCTACTTTTGCGAACTAGTCCTAGGTTTTTCGATCAAACCACTGCAGTAATATTCTCTGGACTCTCTAGATCAATAATTATAAAAAAAAAAAAAAATTGTCCTTTTGGTAGCTATAACGGGGTCGTTTAGAAAAGGGGCATGGTCAGGTGCATGCAAAAGCCTATATCTCCAAAACAAAAATTCAGAACTTCAGAAAAGAAGGTGAGCACATGTGACTTATGATGTTATAAAAGCATGCAAAGTTTCATGAAGATCAGACCATACGCGGTGCTATAACAGTTATAAAGGCTTTAAAAACTCTAGTGTACACAAAAATCTACAACACTTAAAAGGAAAGTCAAAACATGACAAAACGATGTAAACTCATGCATTATATGATTCTAAACAATCATGCCAAATTTTATGGTGATTGGATAGAAACTGACACTGTAACAGTTATGAAGGTTAAAAACATTACATATCTATGTTTCATGTACTGAAAGTGGAAATACAACCACTAGATGGCAGTAATGGATCACTCATTGGCTCATTCTATCACTCATATAGTTATTTTCTCAGTTTTTATTTAGGTACTGATGTTCAGAGAGTTTAAAATCATTATTATAACATTTAAAATCACATTTATTCAAAGTTTACCTCTTCATACAGACATATCAGTTTTGACAATTATGCCACATTATGATTAAATTTAAACCTGTAAGTCATTTCAAATATCTATATATCTTCAACATAATTTGTATATGTGTGTGTGAGCATGCTTAGTCATTAAGTAATAGAGTGTGTTTTAAGTAATATAGTTCAACCTTTTCATTACTCTGTGTCATCAGATTCTCCATCATGGAAGTGTTCTGGTGTCAGCCATACATTTCTGTCAAATAGAAGTGTGATTGTATGTTATTGAGTTTATGAACTTATTAAGATATAGTTACAATTCAATTTTAATTGTTTGTATATATAAAGATATGCAAAGTATTTACAAAAGAAAAAATTATATATTAAAGACAAAAATGTGATTGTGAAGTTTGGGAAACATTTGACATTACAGAATTTAAAAATAAATTTTAAAACTAAGTACATCAAAAAGTAAAAATAAGACAAACATATAAAGAAATAAATCATCCATTCATTACATTTCAGTTCTTTCCATACATTACAGTCAGAAAATGTTTTGAAGTACATCCAAAAATCCAAAACGTATATAAATGAACTCATTTGAAAAGTAAAACTGAAAAATATGCTGTAATTGCAAATAAACGTCCATTCATTTGTTCGTTCATTCATTCATTTCTGCAGTTTTAAGTATTTCTATATATGAAAGTAGTAAAGTCTTTGTGTTAATAAATGTTTTTAAAACAAAAGTGACATTAATTAAAAAAATTGTGAGGTATAATATTATTTTAAGTTAGAAAATATAAAAATGTGTTTATAAAAAACAAAGTTTAAGGAACAAAAAAATTAATTCATTCATTCATTACTTTTCAGTGCATGTAAAATGCATTTTGAAAATAAAAAGGACACATTGGTTAACAAAAACTGATATATATGAAGTAGTACATTAAAGAAACAAAAATAACAACATATCAGGAGTACACAATATTCCAACCTTAAACCCTTAAACGCTTCTTTTAATTGAAAACGTTGAAAATCTTCCGTTAATCCTAATTTCAAACATAAAAAAACATGAGAGAATAATCAAATATTTTTCTAAATATAGTGTATGAAAATAAAAGTGAAAAATATAAAATAAATGTAAAGCAATATTTATTAATTCAATGTTCATTGTTTGTATATATGAAGATATGCAAAATATTTGTGTTAATACATGTTTACCAAACACAAATTTACATATTTAAGACAAAAATGTAATTATGAAGTACGGAAAACATTTGAATTTACGGAGTATAAAAATAAATTACAAATTAAAAATACATCAAAAACTGAAAATAAGAAATATAAAAAGATATCATTCATTCACTATTTCGTTTCTTATATACATTACAGTCAGAAAATGCATTGAAGCACATCCAAAAATCCAAAACTCATATAAGTGAACTTACTCATTTAAAAAGTAAAAGTGAAAAATGTGCAGTAATTGTAAATAAATATTCATTCATTCATTTGTTCATGCAGTTTTAAGTATTTGTAATAAAGTAAGAAAGTAATAATGTGTTTGTGTTAATAAATGTTTTTAAAAGAAATGTGACATTAATTTTAAAAAAGTGGGAAGTTTGATAATATTTTAAGTCACAGAATATAGAGATATATGTAAAAACCAAATACATAAAAAAGTTAAAATAACAACAAAATAATTCATTCATTCATTCATTACTTTTTAGTTCATGTAAAAATGCATTTTGAAAGTAAAAAGGACAATTGGATAACAAAAATTGATAGATACGAAGTAGTACATTAAAGAAACAAAAATATCAACATATCAGGAGTATTAAAGTTTTCTTAGTATCAACCGTAAACACTTTCTTTAATGAAATAAAAGTGCATTGACTGACATGGTACTGAAAATATCCGTATTTATTTAAAAGAAACAACACATCTAACATTCACACACACACACCTCATACAAATTGTAACATATGTAAATTAGTATTTTTAAAGGTAGATGTATTTAAAAGTTGCAAATAATACAGGTTCTGTAATAATACAGGTTTTTTTTTTTTTTATCAGGTTCTGAGCTGTTGTTGTATAATAGTAGTATCCTGTAGGTCAGGACATTGTCAATGGAGTAATGATAGAAAGATACCTGAAGCTGCTGTGACAGATTTACATTCCTGAGAGTTCTCAGCGTCTGATTGCTGTTGTGGACTGGTATTAGGGCTGTGCAAATTAATCGCATGCGATTTTCATGCGCATCTCGTCAGTAAAGCCGGTTCCGTGATTAGTAGTAAATCTCCATCACCTGCTTTCAGATGGAGCGGCATTTACTACACAGAGCCGTAGTTCACTGACAATTAGGCAATATCGCGTTCATTATTGCAGATTGAATTGCCTATGTTGTTTGTCATTGAAAAAGTACCCATCAAGAGTAACCGCATTCTCCAAATAGTTTGGTTTTAGCCATGTCTCCGTTACACACATCATATCTGCTTCAAAATATCTTTTATCTTGCCGAATATCTAATATGTGTGGGATTAGTCCTTCAACATTATGTAACATCATTTTGAATTTGAAAGTTTCTGTTGTTTCACATGGAACAGTGAAGGGAGGCATATTCTGTAGTGCTTGCTCAATGTTATCTTTTGCAAAAATAGCTTTTTCTTTGAAATCTTCTACGATGTGTCCATCAAGAGAGGTCACTCGACTTAATGCTACATATGCTCGTCCTGGAGCAAATATCTTTTTCATTGAAACAACAGCTTTGTCCACTGTTAGGCCTTGTACTTTATGAACTGTTCAAGCCCAAGCTATTCTGATAGGAAACTGCCTTCTGACACCACCACTGCTTGATACTTTGTCTTCCTCAGGTTCAATTGGTGTTGCTTTCTCCAGTCCAGGTTTTAAACATAGATTTTTGGCTCTTGTTTCTTTACCAATTTGTTCATTATCAAATTCAATATATATTTTCGATGGAAATGTTTCATTATCATCATAATGGAATTCTTTAATTGTCCCAAAAATTCCATTTACAAGACCATCTGAAACATTAATATTTTTCAGTAGCATTATTCGAGCATCAACAGCTAATTCAAGGGATTTTTCTAACGGCTGTTATGAATTCTGAAATGATGCCCATCTTTTTCTTCCATTCGGCCAGTTTTAGCATTTCTCTCAAAGTCTTGTGCTTTCACAGTAACTGTGTCAGAGCATAATTTATGCAGCATATGTATGTTGTGCACATCAACTTCACTGTTGGTTGCATAAATGTGGATATCTGTACTATCATCACCATCACCTGTTTCACATTTTTTAAGCATAGCAACATCATCTTCAAGCATTGGTTCATCCTTTTTACGTAGCCTTAAACGATTTAGTTATTCACCAAATCCTTTGTCCTTCTGCCTCATAATCTCTGTAAGTTCAATAAAACTAAAGTGACTTTCCCAAAGATTCATACTGTTCACTGGTTCACTATAAAGCGGTTATTGCTATTACTGCTATTACTGAGACTTTTCCAAATGCTGAATAATCTCCTGTTTGCTTGTTTGATTTGTCTCAATCTGCCATGAATATATGTCAAAAGTTTATGATCAACCATTGAAATTTCATCAATTATTAATATTTTCAGTTTTCCAAATTTGGCTCTCAAGGAATACATTTTTTCATCTCCAAGTGGCTGATATGGCAATGTAGCATTTGTTCCAATAGAAAAGGTTGAATGTACAGTTGATGCATTTACGTGAAAGGCGCTGACACCAGTCGGAGCTGTTAACTTTGATAGAATGCGAGAGGTTTCATAATAGATTGCTTTAATCAATACTGACTTTCCAACACCTCCAGGCCCAGATATGAACATATGAAATGGATCTGGGTTTTCACCTTGTACTTTTGCTAGACACCACTGGCGCGCTTTATAAAAGATTTGTGACTTTCTCATTCAAAGAATGCAGCAAACCCATCGCATCTTTCTTTGTCATTGCACATGGATTATTTTCTAATGTGAAACCATCAACATTTGGTAATAGATCGGGTATGACATCATCACCTTCCTCTGTTTCTATTGGTTGTTCTTTTCTACCATCCAGACATTCTAAACGCTCAAGTTCTGCTTGTGGACAGATTTGGGCCCAAGCGTCTTCCATCGGTCCAAGTCATCTTGAGCTCTTTGTATAGTCTCCGCTTCTTTTTCAAATTTTGCCCTGTTTGTGTCCACTATGATTTTCACTGACTCAAGCTCATCATTATACAATGTTACAAATCCAGTCTCATAAAAATCCTGATATGAAGTGAAATTTGGTGGTTTCAGTTGGCTTTGCAAAAAATGAGGCAAAAATAATTCCAAAATACTTTGATAATAATTTTCAGGATTTTTAGTGGGTGAAAAGCGAGCATATCGTACAACTGCAAAATCTGTACGAGTTCTTTTTCTCACAAACCCCATGTCATTTTCCAATTTTACTCTGTCTGAGCATGACTTTTCAGATTTCGACAGAACTCTGTATTCTGATGCAAAGGACGCTAAACACATTATTGTAAATTCTTTCGTTTTTGGACGGGCTCTGTATCTATCTGTGATGCTTTTCATCCATATTTCATCATTGTCAGTTTCTCCATTTTCAGCTTTTTTTTTATGGTATTTAACGGTAAACTCATTTTAATTGTATTATTGGAATAAAAACCACTTTCCTTGATCCTTCTTTTAGTTTCATATTAGTCAAATGATAAACACTCTCTTGAGCTGAGACCTCTCTATTATGAAGAAAAACACTTCCAAGTTTTCTTAAAGCTTGTTTTGCATCCATATTGCCTTGCTTCTGTGCTTCTTTCTGCGCATTTGCCAGCAGCAATTCCATTTCTCTCTCTGCTTTGGAAATGTAGGACATTATATACACTATGCAAGAGTAAGCATCAACAACAAACTGTATGTCCATGTTTGCATTCCAGCATCACAAAAGATCCTTATTATACTGATTCACCCCCACATCACTTGACTTTCTCTTCAACACAACATTTGTTTTCTTTGTCATTTTGTTATAAGCACATTCAAATATCTCTTGATTTATACCAATAGATGCAAACATAGACTCAACAGTCAAAAACAGCATCACTGTTCAGCAAACATTCTCTTACTTTTTTCATTATAGATTCAGCTAATTCTTTTGATATCTCCTTTTTGTCTTTACTTTCACATTGTCCATCATCTGTTGTTTTGTCATTCTTATCTATTTGTGTGCTTCTTGTAATGAAAGTATTTTCGCTAGGTGGACGTGGAAAGTTAAATCTACATGTAGTGCCTTTCTTTCTACATGTTTTAGAATGTCTTTTGCTGTGTTGTTGGACAGTGCTCACAATTTCATGCATTTCTGTTTCATCTTCAGGTGGCATTTCACAAGTGATGTAGCGATCAACAAATGCTACAACTTCATCATCATCCTCTCTGTCCACTTGAGGTGCATTTTCAACCCAAAAGAGGCAATGTGTGTGTGGTGATCCACATTGTTGAAATTCAATTCAATAGAAGTAATCTATTACTTTTCCGATTGGTTGAGCTGGTGACATAATCACATCTTTCAGAAAACAGGCAGCAGTTACTGGATTTCTTTTAAGCATCCCACATCTATCAGACCAGTCCAATTCATCAATAGGAGTTTGACAACCCTCTTGTTTGACAATAGACTGCATTAACTGTGTCCATCGCAAGTCAGCTGATGAAAATGAGCAAAACAATGTTGGGATCCCAAGTTGCCTCACTATTGCAAACAAATATTTTTGAACAGATTGCCAAAAAACAGGACTGCCTCTCACTGGCTTTAGAAATTTATAACCCTCATCATAATTTAAAATCCTTTGAAGTGAATCTTTATTTGTCAGCATTTCTGAGGTAATTTTTGTTTTGTTGCTTTGGTCATAGCCTTTCCTCAAAGCAATAGATACATTAGAGTAACTTGATTGAGTTAAATATTGTCCATAAAAGATATAGACAATATTTTGGGCAAAACGTCCATCTGCATTTAAAATTCTATTGTTTAAATACCTATGTTAATTTTTCAGGTCGTGAATCATGAAATGTGCCTCTTCCTTTTGGAAAGAGAACTGGAAAACATTTGGCTTAATTAGTTTCATCCATTAACATTTTCACTGGGTTATTTGCCTTCTGCTGGCGCAACAGACATAATGCCATCAAAATACTAATCTAAAACCTTGTGCTATGTCCACTGGCTGTAAACATGAATCCATAAACAAACCATGCTGCTGTCAATCATGAAGTGTTTCATCACTGATCTCACCTTCATTTTCAGTATTGTGTTCATTATCAACAGACATATCCTGACAAATGTCTAAATCAGGCTCATTGTTACTAGGGATGCGCCGATCCGATATTCATATAGGGTATCGGCTCCGTATTGTTTTTTTACTAAATGTTTGGATTTTTTAAATTATTGTGCACTGATTTTTCTAGAATAACTTTTGCTGCCGAATTATCCACTAACCTAGTTTATGATACATTTTTGTCATAGATTATAAATATACATAGGCCTATATTTTTTCAGATTTATTGTTTATTTTATTTTTCTTTATAATGAAGTAGTCTGTATCTAGTAGATTGTGAGAGATATATAAATTCTATATTTATTTAAACGAGGGAAAAAAACTTCACTGGTATCGGATCGGTATCGGTATCGGCCAATACTGAACCCTAGGTATCGGAATCAGTATCGGAGGCGAAAAAGGCGGATCGGAGCATCCCTAATTGTTACTTTTGAAGTATCCTTAGATCCCCACGTGCAAATTGTGTTGTTTTTATGTTTTTTAATTCATTTATAATCATTTATTTACATAATCATTTTATAATCATTAGTCATTGATAGGATTTATTATTTGATTATTTTTTACCATTTATCATTATATCATTTAAGTATTTTTATTGTTTATTCATTGTTTATTTATTTATTATGTTTCTGTATATTATATTTCTTGTTAATTTTTTCTTCTTTTGTATTTCCATTGTTGTTCAATATCATGCTTGTGGGGTTTCATGAACTGTTTTGTCTGTATGAATAGAGATAGATAAGACAGAATGTTTATGGAAACCCAAGGTTTACGGGATGTTGTTGTGAAGCAGTTTTGGTATAACATAGGGCTGCACGATATATCGAAATATCGCAAATGTAAATATTGTGATATGCATATCGCAAGTGCGTGCGATATCTGAATCATTTTAATAATAGACTACTTAAATCAAAATGTTGCAAAAGGTCAAAGTTTTAGTTTGATGCATATTGCAGAGAATTGCTTGATGTTAAAAAGAGTTAAGTGCAATAAGTTGCAGAAAACAACTCTTTGCCATCTCGTCTTGCTGTCTGACAGACTCACACCTGAAGCACGTGCTCAAGCCGCATCTTGTACAACGTATCTTCCGTTCTGCTGCACACGTGCAAAGCGTGCGCGCACACACAGAGAGATGCAGTGTTATTTTACACTTATTAAATTTCTGTACCTGAATACTATTTATTTTATCTATGCTTGTAAATTGTGTACTTGTTCTCCCCCCGCCCCCCTTTTCTTTCTTTTTTTTACTGACTGTTCACTTGCCTTTAATCACGTTTGAACTTTCTCAGACTATATTTTTTGCTGTGGTATATGAAGAAGTACTTAAAGTGTATGGAAAGCAAAGTCACAATGATATAAAATTAGTGTCATTCATTTTTTTGTCATTCACATTGATGTTAAAATTATATTTTCTGATTTGTGACATTACTTTTTATGTACTGCTAAAACACTGCTGGTCACTTTCAGAAGTTGTATTGATTCTTTCTTTTCCAAGAAAGAATGTGAAACAAATTGGTTATATAATTTTCATTTTTAAATATTTTAAAATATAATTTTAATAGATTTTTCACACTTTAAGCAATATCATATCGAATATCGCACTTTTTAACAAGGTATCGCGTATCGAATTTTTTTTCAATATCGCACAGCCCTAATATAACAGTACATGTTGAATTTGTGCTGATCAGACGAAGTTTGAACATTGAGACATGTTCTCTGGCTTTCCTCGGTCAACTTCTTGACTGACAGAAGACTGTTAAAGACTCATTTTGGGTATTTTTGGATACCTGACAAGACTTGCTGTTGACAGGGTTTGGGTATTAACAGCGCTGCTGACTAGTTGTTCTGTTACTGGACAAACTGATATTTTCTGACGGGATCTGGCGTCCGGGGCTGGATCCTAAATATTATCTGGCGTGGAGACCCGATCTAACATTTTGCCGTCACGAACAGGATGGAATAACACTGCTGTTATCTCCATAAGAGCGGAGTCGTGATTGTTTCTCGCACGGCCAGATGGTGGAATGTCCCAGACCACTGGGCTTCTGACTCCGGGGCATGAGTGAGGACGAGGGAGAATCTCGCAGACGTCTTCGCCTGGCTTAACTACTGCAAAGCAGAGTGAGTTTTGACATTTCATGAAAATTCAGTACGTACTGTGGGAGTAGCTTGGCTACTGGGTCAGATTATATAATTTCTTCAGTTATGGAGGTGTCAGAAGTTAAGCTAGATGATGTAAGTGAAACGCTGACAACAACTGAAAGAGCACTTTAAGATCAAAGAAGCAGAACAAGAAATAGTTGCTAAATATAAAATCAAGGTGCAAAGGGGCGGTCTTTGGGAACCTAAAGACATCAAAAAAGTATGGGGTAAAATTCAAAGAATGAAAACCAGAGAATCAAGGCGAATCCCTTGGATTTTTGCCACTTTGTCTAAAAGTAGAAAATAGGAAATTAAATGGCAATTAGACAATCATAACAGAGACAAAGAAGTCATGGAGAGAAAGCTGAAGGGGTTACAAGATAGATGTCAAGAGTTAAAAGCTCAGCTTGAAAATGAACAGAAACCTAAAACAGCTAATGTTCAAGATACACAAAGGGTTGTTGATCAGAAGCAAATTGTGCGGGTTTTACCAAAATCGAATGCATGTGATACTGGTAGTGACACTGATATGGCCACAGATTCAGACAGAGAGATTTTGTCTCTGTCAGTCAGAGATGGGTTCAACATAGTCTCAGTCAATCTGTCATCAGCAGACAGAAAAAGTTTGAAAGAAGCTCTTGGTGAAACTTTAAGTGGTGAACGTCTGACTGATGATAGAGCTGAGAAAGAAGGAAGGAAAAAACTTAAGACTTGGTGTAGAAAAGCACAACAGCAAAAAGTAGATTGGAATGAAATCACAAGACGTAAACAAAAGACAGATGAAAGTGTGGAGGATTACACTGAACGATTGTGTGAGACCTTTTCACTTTACTCAGGCTTGGATCTCGGCTGTGAGCCATCGAGTTTTATCAAAATTCCGGGCAAAGGAGTGCCTTTCCTATCAGTTTGGCTGAATGGGTTAATTCCTGAAATTAGGAAAGGAGTGTGTAATAGGAAGGAGGGCTTAGGCTTCCCTACTGACACCAATTTAACTGCTGAAGAATTGCTAATTACTGCAAGAGATGTGGCACGAGCAGAAAACCAAGCTTCAAAGTTAGTGCGTGTTTTGATTGCAGATCCTAACAGCTCTGACAACATTCTGAGAAAATCTGGAGCAGTGCCAAAAGTAAACGAAGCAAACCAAATGTTTAGGGCAAGCCAAATTTTAAAGTCAGATGCTTGTTGGAAATGCGGAATGAGTGGACACTGGGCCAAAAATTGCAAAGATAGAAAGAGACCAAAAAATCTGAGAATTGAAGCCTTTCTCCCTCTTCCTCCTCCACCTCTCCCTCCTTCAGACCCAGTCTCTCAGTTTGGCCAGCTTCTGCTTGAAACACAGCGGAGGCTGCTGAGCGCTGTCTCTGCTGTCCCAGCGGCTGCGGGGCAGAGACACAACAATGCCATGGAAACTAGATAAGCCCCCCTCCTCTCTCAGGGCCTTGGAGGGAGCGGTTATTTTTAAGCCGGACGGCTTGTATGTAAGGGCCCATATTCTGAACACATCATTTGATCTAGATCTGCTTATTGATACCGGAGCAGAGATAAGCGTAATTCCATCTGATTTTCTTACGGAAGTTTCTTTGACATCAGAAACTATTCATGTTATGGGTGCAACAGGAAGTGGGACATTTTTCACAAAAACACAGCCTCTCACTCTTCTGTTTGACCCACATGTAATCACTACTGCAGTATGGGTGGGTAAGGTTACTCAGCCATTATTGGGAATGGATGTACTGATGAATTTAAATTTTGATTTGCAATTCAGAGACGGGAAAGTCACATGGCAGTTGAGAACATTAGTTAGCACTGATGTGTAAGCACACCCAATTTGAGCAAATAACAATACCGATTGTGGGTTACTTGACATGGAACCTGTCAAATTTACAGGAACTCCTCGTACGAAACGATATCCTCTCAATCCAGCTGCAATGGAGGGTATAATGCCAGTGGTTGAAAAGTTAGAGGAGGGGAGGTATTGTTATTAAAATCAACAGTCCCAGTAACAGCCCTGTATGGCCTGTAAGGAAACCAGATGGATCGTGGAGACTCACAATTGATTATAGAGTGGCAAATCAGTATATTGATAAGATCAGCCCTCTTGTGGCTGACCCATCAACAATTTTCAAATTGATTAAACCAGAACACAAATGGTTTACAGTAATTGATATGGCTAATTGATTTTGGTCTGTGCTAATTGCGAAAGAAATCCAATCATGGTTCGCATTTACAATTCAAGGTCAACAATACACCTTTACGAGATTGCCACAAGGTCTCCACAATTCTTCTACTATCTATCACCAATCTTTGCAAAGACATTTGAAAGATCTTGATTCAACATCAGTTGTCATTCAGTATATTGAGGATGTTTTGATTTGTTTGAAACTGAAAATGAGAGGATGTCAGGTGGCTGCTTGACTTCCTGTACAGCAAAGGTCACACAGCAAAAAAAAAAAAAAAACTCAACTGTGTCAGACAGAAGTAATCTATTTGGGTCAGTCAGAGTATATCTCAGGGTGAGAGGCGAATAACACCTAGTCGCTGTGAGGCTGTTAAAACACATCCAATACCTCACACCATTCGAGAGCTGAGATCCTTTTTGGGCCTATGAAATTACAGTCATAATTGGATTGAAGGGTATGCAGGAAAATCACAACCCTTAAACAATTTGTTAAAAGGAAATCCAAGGGCCCAAGACCCAGTTAACTGGACTCCTGAAGCTAAAATGGCTTATGTAAAGTGCCTGTACTCGGCATGGTCGATCACAGAAAGTCTTTTACATTGCATGTAAACGAACAAAAAGGTTACATGACATCTGTTTTAACCCAAGAATGGGGAGATCAAAATAAACCTGTAGGGTATTATTCACATCAACTTGACACTGTTTCACAAGGCTGGGGGCCATGTTTACGAGCAGTTCAGGCAGTCTATTTGGCCTTGCAATGCGCATCACCCGTAGTGCTTGACCAAAAGATAACCATTCGCTGCCCACACTCTGTGCATGCTTTATCTCTAGGGAGATCTGCTCGTGTAACACTTCCTAGATGGATCAAATGGTCCACTGCACTAGAAACATCACTATTGAAAAAGCCACTCCGTCAAATCCAGCTACACTTCTTGCTCCGTCTGAAGCAATTCCCGATGGCCATGACTGTGTAGAGATTGTACAAACATTAAGTGTGGTTGAACACTTAGACAATTTGCCACTTCAAAATCCTGATTTGATTCTTAACACTGATGGTTCATCTTTTGTGGACAAAGGGGAACGCAAGGCAGGTTGGGCAGTAACCACAGACTCAGAAGTTTTCGCTTCTGGTGCCCTATCACCGGGAACGTCAGCTCAGCAAGCTGAATTGATTGCGCTCACAAAAGCATGTGAATTGCCTAACAACAAAACGGCTAACATTTATACTGACTCTAGTTATGCCTTTGGCGCTGTGCATGACTTCCGAGCAGGTTGGCAGCAGAGAGGTTTCCTCACATCTGCAGGAACGCCCATTAAGTATGGTCGAGAGGTGGAGGAACTTCTGAGGGCTCTACAGCTCCCAAAACAGGTTGCGGTGCTGAAGGTGAAAGCCCACCTGAAGGGAGATTCTAGTGAGGTTAAAGGAAATACCCTTGCTGACCAGGCAGCTGTGGTTGCCGCTGCAAGAACGGCAGAAACTCCTACTGCCCAAACATGTCATCTACGTGTGAGACAATACTCACAGCTCACAGACATAGCTGAGATGCAGGATCAATGCTCCCGATATGAGAAATGGGAATGGATTGAAAATGGTTGCAAATTGGCAGATATAATAACTCCATACATAACCATATATTGTCATAATCGTGTGTTTATTAGTCACGTTGAATCAATAAAAGCAGTTAAATCTTCTGTTTATCCAGCTACCGATATAGGAATTTCCTGGGTTTCTTCTGCGAGGCGTATTTAGAGTTTCAGCGTGAGAGCGCCCTCTGGCCTTTGCATGGAAATTTACTGCTGATCACAGAACCGTGCTTCACTGAAAGATACGTATGACAATCGCAGCTTCTGTCGAATTGCGATTTCGATTCCATTTCGATGTATTGTGCAGCCCTATTGGCCACACAGATACACAGTGTCGGACACTTAGGCGTTTTTCAAATGTGTTCACGTTTTAACACAATCTGGTGGGCAAAGGGTTTTAGGAAACATGCGGAAGAAGTGGTTCGTGGATGCGTGACTTTTCAAAAACACAATTCGGCACCCCCAATTCCATCAGTTGCAAGCAGAACACCTGCACCCTCAGGGCCGTTACGTGAATTGCAATGTGACTTTATAATTTTACCTAAATGCAAGGGTTATCAAGATGTTTTAGTCATAGTTGATAAGTTCTCAAGGTGGGTGGAAACTTGCCCCACAAAGAAAGGCACTGCTGCCTTTACAGCTAAGGTGCTGGTTCGAGACATCATTCCCAGATGGGGAATACCACACAATATTGATTCTGAACAGGGCACACACTTTACTGGTTAGGTATGTCAAGAAGTCTGTAAACTTCTGGGGTTTCGGTGGCATTTTCATTGTCCAGGGCATCCTCAGGCTTCAGGCTTGGTTGAAAGAATCAATCGCACTCTAAAAACACGAGTGGCAAAATATGGAACAACAGGGCTAACGTGGGTGGATGCCCTTCCGTTAGTTCTGTGTAGAGGTCTGCTACCCGACCCGAGCCCGACGTGTCCCAAAATACTTTCGGGTCGGGTTCAGGTTAATGTTTAATAGGGTTGGGCCGATAGACGATGCCATCGTCCATCGCCGATGGCTGACAGACATCACGATGTTAAGCTGACATCGTGATCCCCCTCTCCCGCAATCCGCCGCATCCCAGTTCCGTGTTCGGAAAGGAAATGAAGTGTATTACGGAAACCCTAAAGTGAATAAATAGCCTATGAGATGGGAGGATAAAAAAAATATTTCAATACGTTTTCTCGCAATTATATCATTGGGTAAGTATAGGCGACTGTATATAAATTGCGAGCATCAGGGAGCCGCTATTGAAACCGCTTTCGATTGCGCGCTGTCATTTTACTTTCACTTTTGAGATTTGCGATCACATGGACACTCTGTACTATGGAGCGGCAGTACTTACCACACATTTGACAAGATTAGATGTTTGTCATTGGTGCTCAGGATCTGCAAATCATTCGCCATCATCCTATCAGACATTTCTCCTTACTCTGTGTATGTGGTACGTGAACTTCCATGTACTGTAATGCAACAGGCTACCGCTAGCAAGCGGTTAACCTTTTAGGGGCTCCGTATAATGCGTTATTTGTTTCAAGAGCCTTAACTGACGAAAATGACCATAATTTGCACAATGGAAGAATTATCGTCTTGTCGTATAGGCCTACAACCATTCAAAAACTCTGCAGAATTTATGTGACCGCTGCACCTGATGTTCATAAACTTTCATAACTGGTAAGTGTTTTTTCTTTTGCCTTGTGAACTGGCCGAGCCTTAATGATTCTGTTTCTTTACATTTGTTTACTGACCGTTGCAATCGTGAAATACAGCATTTTTTTTAAATTGGCTATTCGTTGTGGGAAAAAAAAAAGATGTCGGGTTCGGGCTCTAAATTTAACTGTGCCTCTCAGGTCAGGCCGGGTCAGATGATGTCGGGTTCGGGCTTCAGTTTAAAGCCCGTGCAGATCTCTAGTTCTGTGTAGTATCCGTTCATCAGCTAACAAAGAAACTGGGCTAAGACCTTTTGAAGTGATCACAGGTAGACCAATGCCACTACCAGGCACTCCAGATCTTGCTGAAGCAGATGTACATTTAATGTCAGATTCTCTTTTGACATTTTGTATGGCTTTGACTGAAGCAGTACAAAAGGCACAAAATCAGGTTCAGGATGCATGGAAATTGCCTCCAGAGGAGGGACATAGTATCGTGCCAGGGCAAATGGTTTATGTGAAAAAAATTACAACATTCAGGTCTAGAACCAAGATGGGATAGTCCTTATGTGGTCTTATTAGTTACCCCTTCAGCAGTATAATTGCTAGGTAAAAATACTCCCAAATCTTAAAAACACTGGCGAAATGCTGTAGGATGGAGTCATGAGGAAGAACCTTGTCTTTTAGTGACTTGGGGGCCACCCTCATGATGAAGATATGGTGGGTGGGGGCTACAATGATTAGTTTACACCAGACTACAGTTTAGTCGCCAGATAGTTTCTATGGTAGCAGGGAGTCAAAACAAATTATTTCCTAACAAAATTGTTTAAAGTTATTTTTATGGCCATGAAGCTCTTGTTTTCCTCTCTCTTGTTTTTATGTTTTCACAGATTTATGTCGGCGGCCTTCAAGAATTTCGCTGAAAGATACAGAGGACTCTCCTTGGCGACAACCACCAGCAGACTGAATAGCTGGAACTTCGCTGCATTTCCAGCCTCGAGATTCTGCCGGAAGGACGGACTGGCAAGAGTTTGTGAATTCCGGTTGGGTGTCTTCATTCCGTGAACAGAGACATTCTGAGCTTCAAGAATCACTAAACTTAATGAAGATCATGGTCTTTTCTCATTCGATTGGGACGCATGGTTTAACCTGTTAACCCGCACCTGGACGCCGGCTTACTGAACGGTCTTTGTTTGCACGTGTCAATGTTTACGAATAGATTAATATCAAGTCAAGTCACATTTATTTATATAGCACTTTATACAATATTGATTGTGTCAAAGCAGCTTTACAGTGTCAACAGGAACATAGTTTCAATAATGCAAGAGGACAATAACAAAGAGTCATTTTTCCAGCTAAAGTCGGTTCATTAACCTGTTAACCCACACCTGGACGCCGGCGCACTGAATGCTCTTTGTTTGCACGTCAATGTTTACAAATAGATTAAATGAAAAGGGACATAATTAATCTCGACAAACTATATATCATTCTAAATGTCTAAGTCTCAAGCATCGACGATAGATCGCTGTTTTTCAATGGAAAGCTTATAAAGAATGTATTTGCTAAATTTGTGTAAGCAGTACACATCAAAACATGCATAATTAAAACGCAGTACGTACCAGATTCATCGTAATAACAAGTCACAAACGCATTCACAGCTGTAAATCCCGGTTTAGTTAGAAAGGTAAGGGTCCACTGAACAACATCCCATAGAGCACCTTTAGTCCAACGAAGCAATAACGTTGTAATATGGATGGTAATTCCTTTGTTTACGTCTCATTTCTTCGGAGACAGTTACTGTTTGTATCCGTTATGGAATAACTTGCGCTCAAATAACTGCATCTTGGTAGTAAAATGCAACATGGTTTTGTAGCATACAGTGTCACAAACAGAATGAGACCATTCACTAAAAAAAAGTCAAGATACGCAGAATATTGTTTATTTGAATTCTGGTGCTCTCTCGTGACGGCTCATGACACACGCTGTGACTACACATCAAAACATGCATAATCAAAACGCAGTACATACCAGATTCATCGTAATAACTAGGGATGTAACGATTAACCGCGAGCCCATGACACACGCTGTGACACACCTGTCATCTGATGGGGGCGTAACTTAGCGATCGGCTTTTTGAACAAATAATTCTTCTTCTTTTTTTCTTCAACATTTTTCATGTGTGTGTTTTGTGGGGAATGTGGCTGTAGCTGTATGATTACCATCTCTATGACCGCACATCAGCATGTGATTACTGTCTGTATGACAGCTGTCAGTGTGAATGCGGTCTATATGAACGACCATTAGAGTGTGATTATTGATTATATGGCCAGCCATCTGTATAATTACCATCTGTATGACCGGCCATCAGCGTGTGATTACTGACTGTATGAGCAGCTATCAGTGTGAATGCTGTATGTCTGGCAATCTCAGGATGTACTGTAATTGGCTGCGTCACGGTAGGAAAAAGCAACAGGGTTTTGTAGTATACAGTGTTAAAAACAGAAGGAGACCATCCACTAAAAAAAAGTCAAAGATACGCGGAATATTATTTATTTGAATTCTGGCGCTCTCTCGTGACGGCTCATTACGCACGTTGTGACGCACCTGTTGGGGGGGGAAACTTAGTAATCGGCTTTTTGCACAAATAACTTTTTTTTTTTTCTTCTTCAACATTTTTCATATATGTGTGTGTGTTTTGTGGGGAATGTGGCTGTAGCTGTATGATTACCATCTCTATGACCGCACATCAGCATGTGATTACTGTCTGTATGACAGCTGTCAGTGTGAATGCGGTCTATATGAACGACCATTAGAGTGTGATTATTGATTATATGGCCAGCCATCTGTATAATTACCATCTGTATGACCGGCCATCAGCGTGTGATTACTGACTGTATGAGCAGCTATCAGTGTGAATGCTGCAATCACAGTATGTACTTGGCATACATAGTTCATTCTTTTTTTTTGCTTATTTCTTTTTATTACTCAAAAATTATTCCTATTGTATTTTTCTAGTGCTCAAATAAATCACTTATACTTTGTCTAAGATTCTGTCTATTGTTTTATAATTGAAAAACTATGCAGTGGTATGTATAATGACTAAAATAGTTTGCCTAGACATAGTCTCAGAAAAATGGTTGCAGGAATCTCATTTTTCATGGTATCTTCTTCAGATTTGAAATATAAACTCATGAGACATGTGACTTTCAACCCATTACTTTTCTGGATTGCTCCAGGACTGATTTAATGTATTTTTATATTAAATAAAAACAAAATCAGTGTACACATTTTTTTTCAAGGCACTTCAGTGTCTATAACTTTTTATCTTTTTTAGCATTATCAACTCTGGATGATGGATAGTAAAGCCCAAAGGGTCTTCTTTCCAAATACACCAAAATTGTGTGTGTAGCACACTGAAGTCAGGAACTGTTACCATTTTAAGTTGGGTAGATCATTTTCAGCTGTTAGTCCCAAAATGGGGGGTGCAGGTTAACAGGTTAAATCAATATTGGGGCCACTTTGGGATCATTTAAAAGCACCTTTGGTGGTCACAGTTTCAGGAGTGTTTATAATCTTGCTCTTGTATATTGCCATAAGAGTGTTGATTTGTCTTGTTAGACGTTTGACTTTCACAGGGCCATCAAGGCCATCACCGAGTCTTAGACACACTCCCCCAACCGATGCTGGTACGCAGCATGACAGAAATGACCTGTTCTTTTAAGAACATGTAGAAGAGAAAAGTATGGACTGGCCATCCAAACTTTTTAAAGATGTGTTTTGATAAGGACTATGGAAGTTTGCTTTTTACCATCATCACTTTGTCTCCTGCTTCTGCTCTTCTCTGGCTTTCCTCGGTCAACTTCTTGACTGACAGAAGACTGTTAAACACTTGTTTTGGGTATTTTTTGGATACTAGACAAGACTTGCTGTTGACAGGGTTTGGGTATTAACAGCGCTGCTGACTAGTTGTTCTGTTACTGGACAAACTGATATTTTCTGACGGGATCTGGCGTCCGAGGCTGGATCCTAAATATTATCTGGCGTGGAGACCCGATCTAACACTTCCATCATTGATCTCTTCTTCTAATTTACTCAGAGGATTAATCCAACTCCTGTTAAACTCCACATCTGTATAAAATTAGTTACTTTATTTAAAGTATGCCAAAGCTGTTTTTATCTTCTCCGTATGCACAAATTTATAGTCACAATGCCCTTTAAATGTCAGTTTTCTCTAGCATTACTGGTATCAAAAAATCATTATCTGATCTTGGTAAAACATTCGCCACTTCTGTAACATTAGATGGGACACAAGTTATGGGGCCATGAACTCCATTCTGTCCTCCTTGTGGTAAAGCCAGCATTTTCATAAATGGAATATTCTTTGCTATTAAATGTTGCTCAAGAGAGTTTAAACTGTTCAATTCACAAGGTATAGGATCCCAAGCAAAATAGTTTGCTACACTTTCAGCAGGTATTTTATCTTCACAGATTTTTCTATCACCTGTGTGGCAAATCCATAGAGATTCAGCAGGGCTATTTTTGTATACACAATGTTGCCTACAGTTTTTATTACATTTATGAAGGTATTTCAGTGTTATACATTTTTCTGCTTTACAGCCAATTTCACTTGATATTTGAAAATATTTATTCTTATTGCAATGTTTGACTTGTGTTTTGAAGCAGCAGCGATGACAGACTGCACAAACATATTCAGGACCTGAGGATATTTTTTCTTTAAACTGTTCAGTTATATAGTCCATCTCCTTTCTATTTCATGGGGTCTTATAACATTTCTCATTTGAATACTATTGGCAAAATTAATATCATATTTGTATGTTGTAATGTATCACCATGTTTTTATGTATTTCATTTCCATGGTATTTTTGTACACTGTACTGTTTGACAGACTCTCTGTGGTTCATTTTGTTTATATTTCTCCATACTGTACTGTTTGACAGACTTGATGTGATTCATTCTGATTATACTTCTCAACACTGTACCTTTTCACAGATTCTTTGTGTACTTCGTCTGTACTGTACTTCAAGATGCTATATTTTTTACAGCCTCACAATGCATATTATTTGATTTGTATTTCTCCATGCTATATTTCTTTACTTTTTCTTTGAACTGTTCATTTGTCTTATACTTTGCATTGCTACATTTATTTATTGACTCTTTGTACTTTTCATCCTCATAATATCGCTTCTTTGATTTGATAATTTTTTCCTGTTTTAAGTCATGATTACTGTTGTATTGGACTTTCTCTCTATAAAGCTTGCGTGGGTCTGAGGTAGTTTTTAATGATGGATAAAACATTGAACCCTGAAATAGTGATTTACAAAAGGATGCACAGCTACCATCCTTTCTCTTTACACATACAACTTCATAATGACAGCTATTAACATGTTTTAAATAAATTCCCTTGTGTTGATAGCTGTGTCTGTTAGAAGAGACGCTTGAAGATGAATATTTAAGCCAATTTTCTTGACTGTATGTAAATATGTCTACACCAATTAAATCACTGGCTGCTTGTATTTCCATCTCTGTTGCCCAAGTTCCAACAATTTTATTCTTGATGTGGCAATATACTCTGGTACAGATCTGTATCCTTCTCTGAGATATTGAATATACTTTGCGTCATTCTGAAGTATGTGTGTAACTACAGCTCGTCTCAATTTTCGGTGTTCTTGTTCAAGTCTACTTACAGCATAAGCTACTGCTCTGAAAAAGCAGTTACCATCAGCCACAATATCTTTAATTTCACAAGGTTCAGCCATTTCAACAATCTCATTTGGATGATTGTGTTCTTTTACGATGTTTACGATGTTCAGCTTTAAGCAAACTCTTTTGTTGCTGTAGTGTTAATGGACTAAACTTTAAAGAAACACTGACAGTTTCTGAAATAAATTCAACATCACCTGCATTTTCTTTTGTTGGGTAAAGAAGGCGTTTCTGTTTTCTGTTCTGCACATGTTTCATTCACAGATATTTTATCTGTGTTTATGAAATCAGTCAAAGATTGACTGCAGCCAACATCAACTTCCATTTCCGACACAGCCTCGCAGTGTAAATCATTTGATTTGTATTTGTCCACACTTCTCTTTACTTTTCCTTTATGCTGTTCATTTTTCTTGTATTGTTTAGTCATAGATTTCATTATTGAAATGTAAGTTTCATCCTGATGGAATCTTTTCTTTGCTTTCATTTTTTTCTTCTTCTTTGAACTCAAGACTATTGTTGTAGTCAAGTTTCTCACTATAATCCTCACGTGAGTTTAAAGACACATTTGATGCTACATCAAACAATGAATCTTGAAATGGTGATTTACAAAATGAGGCACAGTTACCATCCTTGCTTTTTCCACATACAACAACTTCATAATGGCAGCTATTTACATGTTTCAAATATATGCCACTGTCTTGACAGCCATGTGCATTAAAGGACGCATTTGAAGATGAAAATTTAAACCATTTCTCTTGATTGTATGAAAATATGTCTACACCAATTAAATCACTGGCTGCTTGTATTTCCATCTCTGTCGCCCAATTTCCAATGAATTTCATTCTTGTTGTGGCAATGTAGTCTGGTACAGAGCTCTATCCTTGTCTGAGATACTGTACATACTTTTCTTCATTCTGCAGTATGTGTGTAACTACAGTTCGCCTCACTTTTCGGTGCTCTCGGTCACTTCCACTTACAGCATAAGCTACCGCTCTGAAAAAACAGTTACCATCAGCAACAATATCTTTAGTTTCACAAGGCTCAGCTATTTGAACAATCTCATTTGGATTATTTTGTTCTTTTACAACGTTTACAATGTTCAGCTTTAAGCAAACACTTTTTTGTTGCTGTACTGTTAATGGACTAAACGGTAAAGAAACACTGACAGTTTGTGAAATAAATTCAACATCATATTTTATCTGTGTTTATGAAATCACTCAGAGATTGACTGCAACCAACATCAATTTACATTTCTAACTTCTCACCTTCACTCTCTTTTACTGCTTGAACAGTTTTCTCGATCACTGGACAGAATGAGTTACCCTGCTGGCTGTTTCTGTCAATCATAAATGCGTTGACCCCAGTTACCTCAAACTCATGATAACGTGCATTCATGGACACACCAAGCTTCCTGAAATGAACGAGCAGAGAACTGATATTCGGATAATAAGCTAATACACTCTTACCATCAGCTACAGATTTGCCATCAGATTTGTCTTGAATGTGGATCAATCACTGCATACCAAGAACCTTCTCTAACAGCTGCACATATGGTTATCTTAATACACTGAACAAAATTATAAACGCAACACTTTTGCTGGTGTGGTTACACGTGGTCTGCGGTTGTGAGGCCGGTTGGATGTACTGCCAAATTCTCTGAAATGCCTTTGGAGATGGCTTATGGTAGAGAAATGAACATTCAATTCACGGGCAACAGCTCTGGTGGACATTCCTGCAGTCAGCATGCCAATTGCACGCTCCCTCAAAACTTGCGACATCTGTGGCATTGTGCTGTATGATAAAATTGCACATTTTAGAGTGGCCTTTTATTGTGGCCAGCCTAAGGCACACCTGTGCAATAATCATGCTGTCTAATCAGCATCTTGATATGCCACACCTGTGAGGTGGGTGGATTATCTTGGCAAAGGAGAAGTGCTCACTAACACAGATTTAGACAGATTTGTGAACAATATTTGAGAGAAATAGGCCTTTTGTGTACATAGAAAAAGTCTTAGATCTTTGAGTTCAGCTCATGAAAAATGGGGGCAATAACAAAAGTGTTGCATTTATAATTTTGTACAGTGTATTTACCAAACATGCATCAAACCTCTGAAATGCTCGATTTACTGCTTCATCAAGTGACATAGCATACCCTTGCAGTCCTCCATCATATTTATTGACACCAAACAAGCCAGTAAATAATTCACCATAGTTTATTGAAAATTGACAATTGTTCAGCATGTGTGTGTCTGGCATCTCATCAACACGTATGAAGCCTGATTTACGATCGTGGATTTTCCCTGCGTCTCTCATGGCACTGTACTGATCATTTCCATGGATCAGAACAGCATTCCGGTCACTTCTCGTCCACTGCAACACACTTTTCATCGTATACATCACAATTGCACTTAAACTATTTGCACCACATTGCCTTCCACTATTCCAGCCAAAACGGTAATCTCCTTGATGGAAAGAGCCTCTGATGTAGGAAGTCTGTGGACATAGAGCAGAAACAGCATTCACAGTCATGTTTGTATCTCCAGTAGAGTGAGGCAGAGAGGAAGATTCAGGTAGAGTTTTAGAGAATGTTTTTTTTTGTTCTTCAAAGTGTTTCTTAAGGGTTGTCAAAGGTTTGTCAAGGATTGTCAAAGGCTTTTCAAGATCATTTTCAGGGAAATTGTCAAGAGCAGGTTCTTTGCGAAAAATGTCAAGATCAGGTTCTTTCAGAAAATTGTCATGATTGGGTATTTCAAGCACGTTGTGATGCACACAACGTTCAGATATTTCTGCCAGTTTTTTAAGAGGTGGCAAAAAGCCTCTTCAGGATCAGCAGCCATCCGGTCCGCCATCCTCTTCTTGGCTGCCTGGGAGCGCTGAGACTGCTTCATCCGAGGCATCTATACATACAAACAAAATATAGAAAGATAAATTAAATGACACATTGCTGCACAATAATTCAAAAACACGATACAATAAGTTATTTAAAAACATCAAGTGTTAGTTCAGATTAAAAAAATGCCTATTAATGATATGTTTATTTTGATCTTTTCCAGTCACAATGTTTATGCATGCAACCATGAAATAAATACAAGAATTAAGTTTATTTGATCGTAATATGTTTAAATGATCAAAACTAAATGGTAACTAAATAACTGGTAACTTTTAAAATACAAGAGATCAGCTTATCATAATACCCAAACAGAACATATTTATTCACATATGTAACAGAGAAAAAATTAACCCACATAGAAATTATGCTTTTCAATAAACATTACATTATACACAAAATAATGGTATTGCACTAAAAGCCATAGTTAGTGAACAATACATCATTCTTTAAATCCCTACAAACAACTATACATCTAAAAACACTTCTCCAAGCAATTAGATTGCACAACTGTTTTAATTAGAGTTATACTGACATCTAGTGCTGAAATCATGAAGTTACATTGCATTTGATTTATTTATTTATACCAATGAACACTAATCATCCTCCCCTTCTTTAATC
>NW_015536516.1:292547-292754 GCF_001515605.1 Sinocyclocheilus anshuiensis | reverse complement strand
AATCTGAAAAATGCAAAAACTGCACATTTTTTTGTTTTTCATTTGTTCAAACAAAACGAAAAATCAAGAATTTGGCTTCATTTTTCGTTTTTACGTTCAGGGATAAAAAAACGAATAAGCAACTTGAATATTGATCTCTACATGTGGGCGGGAATGAAACGCCCCTCTCCGCTGATTGGTCAACCAAACATTACAACATAATAATAG
>NW_015536516.1:289975-292095 GCF_001515605.1 Sinocyclocheilus anshuiensis | reverse complement strand
CGGGGCATGTTGTCACATTTCACTTCCATTTTTTGAGGGTAAATAAAGAAAAACGTATACACTGTAATTATGAAACAAAGCGACATATTTGTACTAGACAAGTGTGAAATTACTGTGGATAAAAAAAATTATACTCTGAACCTCATGTGGATTTACACAATTTGAGAAAGTCAAAAAGTGTTACTTTGTGCCCCGTTCGCCTCCTACATCCACATCCCCACCCCCCGCTCCCCCCACTGGTACGGTCCAACCGGGAGCGCAAAACAGAGAAGTGGAAAATCAGAATAATGAGTCATTTTTTGTTAGTTAAAAAATCAGATTCCAATCAGAAACCCAAACTCGTAAAATTGAAAATTAAAATGAGAGACAATTATCCATTTGTAAATTGCTCCAAAGAAATTGAAAATGAAAGTTTGAAGCCAACTTTTCATTTGGTTCATTTTGATGCTGCGAATTGAACAAAGAACTGCAAAGGGTTACAAAGACCGCTGTGTACAATCTGTGTATAATTCGATCATTCGTCTTTTGATTTAATATTGAAATTAAAATTTAATATTGTTAAAAAAAAAAAAACGAAAAATCAAGAATTCGGCTTAATTTTTCATTTTTACATTCAGGGACAGAAAATGAATAAACAACTTGAATATTTGATCTCTACATGTGGGCGAGAAGGAAACGCCGCTCTCTGCTGATTGGTCAACCAAGCATTACAACATAATAATAGTCCTTAAAAACATAATAAGACCCCTCCGCTTCTATGGATTCTTAACATGTTTATTTCTACTACATTTGATCTCTTTCTCTTCATCAAACAGCCAGATTAATGAATGGCTTGGCACAAACCACACCGAGGCAGAGCCTTTGGTCCTTTGGTACACCGCCTGATCTATTATAGCTAACTATCAAAATCTGTGTGGCAAAACTGCACAACACACTGCAGCGCGGGGAGAATGTATTGAAGCACAGACCACTATCAATTTATGTGAACATACAGTCATTACTTTTGTGTTAGACAATACGCTGCGTTTTAGACAAAGGAGGAACTTAAATAATATGACAGATATGGAAAGAAATGACTGTGTAGTTTACCTTCACATAATGAAATTAGATTAATGTTTTATACAACATTTTTAATACAGAAATATGAATAAAATGAAATGATACTTGAATTATGAAAGTAATATCACCACTAGATGGCGGTAAGTCATTGTGTTAATAAAGGAGCCTTTTATTCAATCAATTCGTTTAAAATGCTTCATTCATTCATTTAGAAATAAAATCAAGCGGCTCTCTATAATAATTGGTAATTGCATTGTTGTCTATAATAATGGGTTTTTCAAAGACTCAGGAATGATACACCACTCTATGCGCCTGGTGCGAGTCAGTCACACAACGGTTCACATAAATTAATAGTGGTATGCGCTTGTCTACAATACATTCTTCCCACGCTGCAGTGCATCGCGCAGCTTTGCCACACAGATTTTAATAGGTGGTTAGCTATAATAATTCAGGCGGTGTGCCAAAGATGTAGGCTAGTAGGTAGTTGTGAGTGCAGGTGCGAAGTAAATTAATATTTATGAGATAAACTAATATTTCACGGGTAGGTTGCAGAATTTATGCCTACACAAAAGAAAGCTCTGTCTAGGCTCTGCCTCGATACGGTTTGTGCCAAGCCATTCGTTAATCTGGCTGTTTGATGAAGAGAAAGAGATCAAATGTAGTAGAAATAAACACGTTAAGAATCCACAGAAGCGGAGGACTCTTATTATGTTTTTTTAGGACCATTAAATGTTTGGTTGACCAATCAGCGGAGAGGGGCGTTTCATTCCCGCCCACATGTAGAGATCGAATATTCAAGTTGCTTATTTGTTTTCTATCCCTGAATGTAAAAACGAAAAATGAAGCCGAATTCTTGATTTTTCGTTTTGTTTGAACAATTGAAAAACGAAATATGTGCCGTTTTTCATTTTTCAGATTTCAATATTAAATTAAAAAACGAATGACCGGAAGATACCCTGATTATTGACCCGAATCCGTGTATCATTTGATCATTCGTTTTTTGATTTAATATTGAAAATAGAAAAATGAGAAAACGGCTCCTTTTTCGTTTTTTTCCAAAA
>NW_015536516.1:287557-289667 GCF_001515605.1 Sinocyclocheilus anshuiensis | reverse complement strand
TTTATGCACACAACGTTCAGATATTTCTGCCAGTTTTTTAAGAGGTGGCAAAAAGCCTCTTCAGGATCAGCAGCCATCCGGTCCGCCATCCTCTTCTTGGCTGCCTGGGAGCGCTGAGACTGCTTCATCCGAGGCATCTATACATACAAACAAAATATAGAAAGATAAATTAAATGACACATTGCTGCACAATAATTCAAAAACACGATACAATAAGTTATTTAAAAACATCAAGTGTTAGTTCAGATTAAAAAAATGCCTATTAATGATATGTTTATTTTGATCTTTTCCAGTCACAATGTTTATGCATGCAACCATGAAATAAATACAAGAATTAAGTTTATTTGATCGTAATATGTTTAAATGATCAAAACTAAATGGTAACTAAATAACTGGTAACTTTTAAAATACAAGAGATCAGCTTATCATAATACCCAAACAGAACATATTTATTCACATATGTAACAGAGAAAAAATTAACCCACATAGAAATTATGCTTTTCAATAAACATTACATTATACACAAAATAATGGTATTGCACTAAAAGCCAAACAATACATACAATACATCATTCTTTAAATCCCTACAAACAACTATACATCTAAAAACACTTCTCCAAGTGCACAACTGCCATTTTTTCTAAAAGTATGTACCATCTTTTGAGTGAAATTCTTGCATTTGGGCTGTTACCAAGCAAATGAAATCAGTATCAACAAAATGTATCTTTGCAATGCAGAGGAAACCCAGAAGCTGCATTAGAGGTGAATCAGGGTATCTTACGATCATTCGTTTTTTAATTTAATATTGAAATCTGAAAAATGAAAAAACGGCACATATTTCGTTTTTCAGTTGTTTAAACAAAACGAAAAATCAAGAATCCGGCTTCATTTTTTTGTTTTTACGTTCAGGGATAGAAAATGAATAAGCAACTTGAATATTCAATATTCAACATGTAATGAAACGTGAAACGCCCCTCTCCGCTGATTGGTCAACCAAACATTACAACATAATAATAGTCCTAAACAACATAATATAATAATAGTTGTTTATTTCTACTACATTTGATCTCTTTCTCTTCATCAAACAGCCAGATTAATGAATGGCTTGGCACAAACCACACCGAGGCAGAGCCTTTGGTCCTTTGGTACACCGCCTGATCTATTATAGCTAACTATCAAAATCTGTGTGGCAAAACTGCACAACACACTGCAGCGCGGGGAGAATGTATTGAAGCACAGACCACTATCAATTTATGTGAACATACAGTCATTACTTTTGTGTTAGACAATACGCTGCGTTTTAGACAAAGGAGGAACTTAAATAATATGACAGATATGGAAAGAAAT
The DNA here is from genome assembly GCF_001515605.1 of Sinocyclocheilus anshuiensis. Classification (NCBI taxonomy): domain Eukaryota; kingdom Metazoa; phylum Chordata; class Actinopteri; order Cypriniformes; family Cyprinidae; genus Sinocyclocheilus; species Sinocyclocheilus anshuiensis. Next base: position 288,320 of record NW_015536516.1, on the reverse strand, counting down.
GACTGTGTAGTTTACCTTCACTCAATCAATTTGTTTAAAATGCTTCATTCATTCATTTAGAAATAAAATCAAGCGGCTCTCTATAATAATTGGTAATTGCATTGTTGTCTATAATAATGGGTTTTTCAAAGACTCAGGAATGATACACCACTCTATGCGCCTGGTGCGAGTCAGTCACACAACGGTTCACATAAATTAATAGTGGTATGCGCTTGTCTACAATACATTCTTCCCACGCTGCAGTGCATCGCGCAGCTTTGCCACACAGATTTTAATAGGTGGTTAGCTATAATAATTCAGGCGGTGTGCCAAAGATGTAGGCTAGTAGGTAGTTGTGAGTGCAGGTGCGAAGTAAATTAATATTTATGAGATAAACTAATATTTCACGGGTAGGTTGCAGAATTTATGCCTACACAAAAGAAAGCTCTGTCTAGGCTCTGCCTCGATACGGTTTGTGCCAAGCCATTCGTTAATCTGGCTGTTTGATGAAGAGAAAGAGATCAAATGTAGTAGAAATAAACACGTTAAGAATCCACAGAAGCGGAGGACTCTTATTATGTTTTTTTAGGACCATTAAATGTTTGGTTGACCAATCAGCGGAGAGGGGCGTTTCATTCCCGACATGTAGAGATCGAATATTCAGGTTGCTTATTCGTTTTCTATCCCTGAACGTAAAAACGTCAAATTCTTGATTTTTTTCGTTTTGTTTGAACAAATGAAAAACGAAAAATGTGCCGTGTTTTCATTTTTCAGATTTCAATAA
>NW_015536516.1:281982-287379 GCF_001515605.1 Sinocyclocheilus anshuiensis | reverse complement strand
TGATCGGAAGATACACTGATTCTTCTTTGCATTAGAAATGCCCTATTTTTAACTTACAAACTGTATCAAATTAAATAAGTATTAAATATTGTTCTTTTTATTTTCTATATAAAGAAATAACAATTTAGAGGTTATTTTTCCAAAAAGTTTCAAAATGCTGTAAATGTGCAAATTTCCTACATTATATTATGAATACATATACAAGTCTACGTGCGTGTGTACACACACAGCCGTTCAAAAGCGTTAACATAACTAACTTACATAATGATCAGACTGATAAATAAATCATTACTCACAATCAAATAACATCCCCAACTACTCATGACTGTTTTCATTATTTCAAAATGTGCTAAACTACAGACTTTAACAACATTATTTTAAAGATTTGTACATGACAGATAAAATTACTCTTTTGGTTTTATTTCAGAGTTAATAAGCTTTTAATTGAATGGATTATACCACTTCAGAACACTTAAAATGTACAACACCAAAGGCATGGAAAACTTTTATTCCCATTTAAGAGCTTGAAAGGATTAATCAGTGTGGACTTTTATTATATGGACAACACTGCTACAACAAAATATTAATAACTGCCACACATGTTTGGAACATCTTAAAGTTCAGTAAACAATTAAAATTTTTGCTTGACATACTCCTCTTAGGAAAGTAAAAATTATTGAATATTTAGGCCTACAAAAATTATAAACATTTGATTTTTTTCTTACCTATAAATCCATTGGAGTGTTCATTAAACATGAAGAAAAAAAAATTAGTTAATTATACACATATCTTCAGAAAGCACATATAATAACTACATGTACAGAATGCACAGTATATTACACAAATCTTATCAGCATGCTATATATTAACAACATTGTAAAACATTCACTACTTTACCCAAAATACTTAACTGTTGGCTATATTATTGCAATATAAAAAAGTAACATCTTACCTCAAATCACGTCTCTGCCAATCTTCTGCAACACAAAACTGTGAAAAAAAATAAAATAACATATAAACAATTACATTTAACAAAAACATATAGACTTCACACTACATTTCAAGGTTTTTCCAGCATTGACAATTATGAAACGGCAACCTCCGGCTGGCCTGTGGACAAAACTCAGGCATACAATCACGTGCAATCTTCACTAAACACGGTCGATTATGGCTTTTAGTCAAAACTGCATATTAGGAGAGATTCTGATGTTATTACATGTTTACTTTGTTTCTTTAGACGAAATTGAATTCTATTCTTTATCCACTGAATTATGTGATCTGATGAGCATCACTGGTTTACAACGCTGTATCAAGTATGTTTTCGCGATCGCTCATGTGACACACCTGACAATCATGTTACACGTTACTTACCCGCCCTGACACGAACTGTGGCAGCTGCTGTGGCATCTGGGGATGTCACCGGAAGTGGCACTGCGACCTGCCGCTGCCAGAGAGCGCGCCAGCTCTTGCTGGAAGAGACAGGGCGGGTAAGTAAGAAATGTGTAACATGATTGTCAGATGTGTCACATGAGCGATCGCGAAAACATACTTGATACAGCGTTGTAAACCAGTGATGCTCATCAGATCACATAATTCAGTGGATAAAGAATAGAATCTTTCCACGGTCTTTCTCGCCGTTTTTGCTGTTTGCTCGCTAAAACTGCACTGTTCTCAGTGGTGTGCGGTGGTGTTTTATTTAAATGATGATGCAAAGTTCCCACAATTGTATGATTATTATTATACATTTTTATGTATCAGCTGCCAGAGTTCTTGCCAGGAGTCACAGGCAGCTGCCAGAGTTCGTGGCAGCTGCCACGGTCTTTCTCGCCGGTTTTGCTGTTTGCTCGGTAAAAACTACACTGTTCTCAGTGGTGGGCGGGGATGTTTTTTTTAAATGATGATGCAAAGTTCCCACAATTGTATGATTATTATTATACATTTTTATGTATCAGCTGCCAGAGTTCTTGCCAGGAGTCACAGGCAGCTGCCAGAGTTCGTGGCAGCTGCCACGGTCTTTCTCGCCGGTTTTGCTGTTTGCTCGGTAAAAACTACACTGTTCTCAGTGGTGGGCGGGGATGTTTTTTTTAAATGATGATGCAAAGTTCCCACAATTGTATGATTATTATTATACATTTTTATGTATCAGCTGCCAGAGTTCTTGCCAGGAGTCACAGGCAGCTGCCAGAGTTCGTGGCAGCTGCCACGGTCTTTCTCGCCGGTTTTGCTGTTTGCTCGGTAAAAACTACACTGTTCTCAGTGGTGGGCGGGGATGTTTTTTTTAAATGATGATGCAAAGTTCCCACAATTGTATGATTATTATTATACATTTTTATGTATCAGCTGCCAGAGTTCTTGCCAGGAGTCACAGGCAGCTGCCAGAGTTCGTGGCAGCTGCCACGGTCTTTCTCGCCGGTTTTGCTGTTTGCTCGGTAAAAACTACACTGTTCTCAGTGGTGGGCGGGGATGTTTTTTTTAAATGATGATGCAAAGTTCCCACAATTGTATGATTATTATTATACATTTTTATGTATCAGCTGCCAGAGTTCTTGCCAGGAGTCACAGGCAGCTGCCAGAGTTCGTGGCAGCTGCCACGGTCTTTCTCGCCGGTTTTGCTGTTTGCTCGGTAAAAACTACACTGTTCTCAGTGGTGGGCGGGGATGTTTTTTTTAAATGATGATGCAAAGTTCCCACAATTGTATGATTATTATTATACATTTTTATGTATCAGCTGCCAGAGTTCTTGCCAGGAGTCACAGGCAGCTGCCAGAGTTCGTGGCAGCTGCCACGGTCTTTCTCGCCGGTTTTGCTGTTTGCTCGGTAAAAACTACACTGTTCTCAGTGGTGGGCGGGGATGTTTTTTTTAAATGATGATGCAAAGTTCCCACAATTGTATGATTATTATTATACATTTTTATGTATCAGCTGCCAGAGTTCTTGCCAGGAGTCACAGGCAGCTGCCAGAGTTCGTGGCAGCTGCCACGGTCTTTCTCGCCGGTTTTGCTGTTTGCTCGGTAAAAACTACACTGTTCTCAGTGGTGGGCGGGGATGTTTTTTTTAAATGATGATGCAAAGTTCCCACAATTGTATGATTATTATTATACATTTTTATGTATCAGCTGCCAGAGTTCTTGCCAGGAGTCACAGGCAGCTGCCAGAGTTCGTGGCAGCTGCCACGGTCTTTCTCGCCGGTTTTGCTGTTTGCTCGGTAAAAACTACACTGTTCTCAGTGGTGGGCGGGGATGTTTTTTTTAAATGATGATGCAAAGTTCCCACAATTGTATGATTATTATTATACATTTTTATGTATCAGCTGCCAGAGTTCTTGCCAGGAGTCACAGGCAGCTGCCAGAGTTCGTGGCAGCTGCCACGGTCTTTCTCGCCGGTTTTGCTGTTTGCTCGGTAAAAACTACACTGTTCTCAGTGGTGGGCGGGGATGTTTTTTTTAAATGATGATGCAAAGTTCCCACAATTGTATTATTATTATTATTATTATTATTATTATGCAGTTTTATGTATCAGCTGCCAGGGTTCTTGCCAGGAGTCACAGGCAGCTGCCACTAGTCGGTGTATATATATATATATATATATATATATATATATATAAATTAAATTTCTGTACCCCTCACTTCTGAAATGATGGCTACTCCCCTATATATATATATATATATATATATATATATTAGGGGTGCGCCAATCAGATATTCAGTATCGGTATTGCTCTGATACTGGCACTTTCTGCTGGATCGGGGTATTGGTCAGACGAGACCGATCCAAATCCAATATAGTGCGAATACTATTCTGTGTTATTATTAAGCCCCACGAAAGCCACAAAAACATTATAAAGCACCATAAAGTTTTCGTGCACTATATTTCAAGTGTTCTGAAGCTTTTCCATAGTTTAAAACCAGTTAAACTCTGCGGACCCGGATACGGGTCCAAAATGACGTTAAAAATGTTTATGCTTCATTTACATAGCCTTCCTTATATGGTATCAGCCCATATATGGGTTCATTTGAAAGCTGCTGCCAGAGTTCTTGCCAGGAGTCACAGGCAGCTGCCAGAGTTCGTGGCAGCTGCCACGGTCTTTCTCGCCGTTTTTGCTGTTTGCTCGGTAAAAACTACACTGTTCTCAGTGGTGGGCGGTGATGTTTTTTTTAAATGATGATGCAAAGTTCCCACAATTGTATTATTATTATTATTATTATTATTATTATACGTTTTTATGTATCAGCTGCCAGAGTTCGTGCCAGGAGTCACGATTGTTTGTCGCCGTTTCTGCTGTAAACGACACTTTTTTTATTTAAATAAAAGATTTGATGTTGCATATTATATACCAGCAAGCAGGTGCGATCAGAATATGAACCCAATAAGCTAAATTGCATAAGCATTTTCCCATAAAGAACATACACACACATAAGGAGTGCCAGCTGCCGCTAGCCAATACTGTATATACGCGCACACGTGCGGCGCACACACAAACATTTATTTATTTAATGTAACACGTTAGTTATTAACTAGTTGCTTGCATATTACAATATTAGCTGTTTATTAGTACTCATAAAGCACATACTAATGCCTTATTATGCGTGACCCTATTCTACATATTACCCTATACACCCCCACACCACACACACTTTTAATAACACGTAAATTCGTCCCCCGCACTTTTTTCGGGCAAGTGTGTTATAGAGGTTTTAAAGGGCCGGTGTGCAAGAATATAGATTTAAATTCAAAGAGACAAGATAGTCTGTGCATGACCTAATGTTTTATTAGTACCCAGAATGAGGTGAGATGAACATCACGGAGCGCTACTCTCATTCAGTGTGTTTCATTCATACGTTTCCATTTAATTCAGCTGAGGGCGCTCTCGCGCAGAAAGTGCAAGACGGGCTCATATAGAAGAACTTACGACGTACCAGGAAATCCCTAATATGGGCAAAAGCATCCAGCTATCACTGTATGATCTGAATAAAAGGCAGAAACCTTTGGAAACGTGAAGATATTAAACACACGATTGCAATAATATATGGTTTATTTGTGCTTTTTAAAATCATCTCAAGGTAATAAATAAAGTATATTAACAGTTCAGTGCTACTTGACATAGCATTTATTACAGTAGGCTACAGAAACTATTCTGCCTTATTATGTGATAAAAAAAGTGTTTGTAGTACATTAACAAATCATTTATTGGTTATTGTCCAACAGTGTATCTGATTTCTTAGCCAATTAAAAGAAAGAAATAAGAGAAAAAATAAAGTTTTCTATATACAGTAGCCTATGTATATACTGTATGTATAATGTATATACAAGGCACTGTGTGTGTGTGATATATATATATATACAGTGGGTACGGAAAGTATTCAGACCCCCTTAAATTTTTCACTCTTTGTTATATTT
>NW_015536516.1:279193-281155 GCF_001515605.1 Sinocyclocheilus anshuiensis | reverse complement strand
AGCACAGTAACTGAAATTTAAAACTGTTAAAAGAAAAGGCTCAATAAACTAACGCACATATTTAATACACTAAGCATCAACATCTCTTCACTTTGTGCTTTGAACTTCTCTATGCGGATCTGTGATTCCGTGTTGCTTCAATCGCATCATCTGAGCACGGGATGCGCATAAGCGCTTCGAGCCGCTCTGTATTCGGCCAAGTGTGTTATAGAGGTTTTAAAGGGCCGGTGTGAAAGAATATAGATTTAAATTCAAAGAGACAAGATAGTCTGTGCATGACCTAATGTTTTATTAGTACCCAGAATGAGGTGAGATGAACATCACGGAGCGCTACTCTCATTCAGTGTGTTTCATTCATACGTTTCCATTTAATTCAGCTGAGGGCGCTCTCGCGCAGAAAGTGCAAGACGGGCTCATATAGAAGAACTTACGACGTACCAGGAAATCCCTAATATGGGATAAGCGCTTCGAGCCGCTCTGTATTTGTAGCCTTTAGTATTATAATACTTTTGCGCAATGAAAGATTATTAATAGCCTTTCTTGATTGTCTTACCTATCATATGTTGCTGCCTCATTACTCTGCTATATATTTAAAAGAAATGTCTTTTAATTTATACAGTAGTCAACATTTTTAGCTGTTTATTAGTACTCATAAAGCACATACTAATGCCTTATTATGCGTGACCCTATTCTACATATTACCCTATACACCCCCACACCACACACACTTTTAATAACACGTAAATTCGTCCCCCGCACTTTTTTCGGGCAAGTGTGTTATAGAGGTTTTAAAGGGCCGGTGTGCAAGAATATAGATTTAAATTCAAAGAGACAAGATAGTCTGTGCATGACCTAATGTTTTATTAGTACCTAGAATGAGGTGAGATGAACATCACGGAGCGCTCAACACTTTCATTCAGTGTGTGTTTCATTCATACTCTAAGCTGGAGGGCGCTCTGGCGCAGAGAGTGCAAGGCGGACTTATATAGAAGTAATAAATTACTACGTACCAGGAAATCCCTAATAAGGACAAAAGTGTCCAGCTATCACTGTATGATCTGAATAAAAGGCAGAAACCTTTGGAAACGTGAAGATATTAAACACACGATTGCAATAATATATGGTTTATTTGTGCTTTTTAAAATCATCTCAAGGTAATAAATAAAGTATATTAACAGTTCAGTGCTACTTGACATAGCATTTATTACAGTAGGCTACAGAAACTATTCTGCCTTATTATGTGATAAAAATGAAAAAAATAAAAATGTTTGTAGTACATTAACAAATCATTTATTGGTTATTGTCCAACATCTGATTTTTTAACCAATTAAAAGAAAGAAATAAGAGAAAAAATAAAGTTTCCTATATTCCTATATATACATATGAAGGGTTATGCATACTTTCGCAAGGAGTGTCTATTTACACTAACTCCACCCACCAACGTGTGATTCGGCTAGTCAATATTACAAAAGACAACTGACATTTCTCAGCTTCAGTGGTGCAGATGGTAAAATGTGTGTCGTACTCATTTTGACGCGATCGACCCAGGTCCGAAACCGCCTTTTGGCTAACTTTTTTCTCCCTTTTAAAATATTTAAATCACATCAGAAAAGCATTTATTTTCAATGAAAATGAAGGAAATAATCAAATAGTTGAAAATAAAGTATCGGGTAGTGTTAGGGTAGGTGTAGGGAGGGCTTTGTCCCAATAAGGTGGCATCCATTCAATAATTTGAATTAAAATTAAAATTTACACTCAGTAAGTTGTTGCATACTGTTTTATAATGTACTACAATACTGAGGTGCAGATAATTGCCACTATTTGCAATAAGTAGGATAAATAGCAGAAAATCCTGCTATTTTAACATAGGCCTAGTGTAAATAGAATCTATAGCTATTTGCACTTAGTGTAAATAGCATCTAATTGCTATACACAATGTAAACAGCCTCTATTGCTATTTGC
>NW_015536516.1:271959-278658 GCF_001515605.1 Sinocyclocheilus anshuiensis | reverse complement strand
CACAAGGCGCTTATGCGCATCCCGTGTGCAGAATGATGCGCTTGAAGCAACACGGCGTCACAACGCGCAGCACTCCGCATAGAGAAGTTCAAAGCACAAAGTGAAGAGATATTGATGCGTAGTGTATTAAATTTGTGTGATAGTTTATTGAGCATTTTCTTTTAACGGTTTTAAATCTCAGTTACTGTGCTCGTGACGAACAATTCATAGTGCTCTCTACTCCAGTCTTGTGATCTAACCAGATATCCAGTAGAAATTTACACGATTTAGAAACAGCACGAAACTCCAAGATATTCATTTTATGCGAAACCATTTATCTTTAATTTACATATCAAGTATAACATTAGGAACATTTAATCATCTTGGAGAGAGTTTAATCACATTAGGAACATTTAATCATCTGGAGAGAGTTTCATCGTCTTGACTGTCATAACTGAACGCGACACGCAGTCTGAATGCTGAATGGAGGATGACAGAGACAGACGCAGCGGAGAGAAGAGTTTACGTCAACTTGACCTAAATATTCATCTGTACCTCACATTAAACTATGGAACGGCTTCAGAACAATTGGAATATAGCGCACGAAAACTTTATTGTGCTTTATAATGTTTATGTGGCTTTCGTGGGGCTTAATAATAACATTATAAAGCACCATAAAGTTTCCGTGCACTATATTTCAAGTGTTCTGAAGCTTTTCCATAGTTTAATGTGAGGTACAGATGAATATTTAAGTCACGTTCACGTAAACTCTTCTCTCCGCAGCGGCTGTCTCATTCAGCATATTCAGCATTCAAACTGTGTGTCACGTTCGGTTATGACAGTCAAGACGATGAAACTCTCTTTAAATGTTCTAAATGTTCCTAATGTTATACTTGATCTGTATCAAGACGATGAAACTCTCTCCAAGATGATTAAATGTTCCTAATGTTATACTTGATCTATAAATAAAGATAAATGGTTTTGCATAAAAGGAAATTATCTTGCTGGAGTTTCGTGCCGTTTCTAAATCGTGTAAATTTTTAACGGATATCTGGTTAGATCACAAGACTGGAGTAGAGAGCACTATGAATTGTTCGTCATGAGCACAGTAACTGAACTGTTAACTGTTAAAAGAAAAGGCTCAATAAACTAACGCACATATTTAATACACTAAGCATCAACATCTTTGTGCTTTGTGCTTTGAACTTCTCTATGCGGATCTGTGATTCCGTGTTGCTTCAATCGCATCATCTGAGCACGGGATGCGCATAAGCGCTTCGAGCCGCTCTGTATTTGTAGCCTTTAGTATTATAATACTTTTGCGCAATGAAAGATTATTAATAGCCTTTCTTGTTCGTCTTATCTATCATATGTTGCTGCCTCATTACTCTGCTATACATTTAAAAGAAATGTCTTTTAATTTATACAGTAGTCAACATTTGAAGTGGATCAAAAAAGTTGTCCTAAGACAAGAACGGGTATTGCTTTGGTTTTAGGACAACTTTGATGAAAGGTTTTGATCCACTTCAAATGTTGACTACTGTAGTATATATTTATATATAAATATATTACTTGTTTTTCATTAATAAACACAAAGAGCAATGTGTATGCCTACCAGATTTAGCTCTACACTTATTCACTTTTATTTGTTACCCACTAAATAATGTTTTTTTTTTTCACTTAAAGTTTAGGATTTTATAAAATTATTGTGAGTAACTTTTGCTACTGAATTATCCATTAACCTAGTTTATAATAGTATTTTTGTCATAGATTTTGATTATATTTTTTTGTTCGTTATTTTTTCTTTATAATGAAGCTGTCTATATTTAGTAGATTGTGTGTAACATACAAAAGAGTGATGATCGACCTACACATTGAGGTATAGAAATTCTACACTCATTTAAAAAAACTGCTTTGGTATCGGAACGATATCGGTATCGGCAGATACTCAGATTTTTTGGTATCGGATCTATACATACACGTGCGTATATACTGTCTATACAGCTAAGCACTCCTTATGTGTATGTTCTTTATGGGAAAATGCTTATGCAATTTAGCTTATTGGGTTCATATTCTGGTCGCATCTGCTTGCTGGTATATAACATGCGTCATCAGATATTTTATTTAAAAAAACTGTAGTTTACAGCAGAAATGGTGACAAACAATCGTGACTCCTGGCACGAACTCTGACAGCTGATACATACAAATGTATAATAACAATAATAATAAATGTTTTTACCGAGCAAACAGCAGAAACGGCAAGAAAGACCGTGGCAGCTGCCACTAGTCGTTTCAGGCAGCTGCTATGGTCTTTCTTGCCGTTTCTGCTGTTTGCGCGGTAAATCCGTGGCATCTGGGGAGGCCACCGGAAGTGGCGCTGCGACCTGCCGCTGCCAGGATTTGCGCTTGCTCTCTCTCTTAATTTCAGGTATTAATATGAAATATGTTCTAGGCAAGTATATCTACCCGCTTGCTCTCTCTCATCTCTTCCGATCACGAACGTGTTAGCCTTTCAGTTATGTACACAACAAAAAACAAGCTAATAAATTAACGATTATGAAAATATGTAACTTCAATGTCATGTTCATGGTACTTGGGGAATTTTCATAACAATAAAGAATAATACATTTACATGACAAATGCCACGGTTGAGCAATAAGCTTTAGTTAACCCTCATCCGTCCCTCAGGTCATTTTGACCCAAAAGTCATTTTTAAAGATTTTTTAAAAATCAAGCGTTGATCGTTATGGTATGAGACTTTGTTACATTTGTCACACTTGAACCGGGAATACATGAAAAAAAAAATTAGAGTGAATTCGAGCAGTTTAAGTGGGTGCTATAAAAAAAGTATAAAAAATGTCCCTCGCGGGTCATTTTGACCCGGCCATAGGAATGAATGGAATGTCCGAAAAAAACAGCATTTTTTTATTTATTTTATTTTTTTTACTATATAAAATCTGACACAATCCAGAAAAGATGCATACCCAAACAAAGGGCTGAGACTGCAGAATGTCCCCAATGTCTTGATACAGTGTACCCAAAAGTCTATAAATCTTCAAATAAATCTCAAAATATCACAAAACTATGTAAACTCATGCATTATATCATTCTAAACAACCATGCAAAAGTTTATGGAGATTGGACAGAAACTGACACTGTAATAATACTTATGAAGGTTAAAAACAGTACATGTCTATGCTGCATTACCTGAAAGTGCAAATACAACCACTAGATGGCAGCAAAGGATCAGTCATTGGCTCATTCTATCACTTATATAGTTAATTTCTCAGGTTTTATTATCCGATCACGAACGTGTTAGCCTTTCAGTTATGTACACAACAAAAAACAAGCTAATAAATTAACGATTATGAAAATATGTAACTTCAATGTCATGTTCATGGTACTTGGGGAATTTTCATAACAATAAAGAATAATACATTTACATGACAAATGCCACGGTTGAGCAATAAGCTTTAGTTAACCCTCATCCGTCCCTCAGGTCATTTTGACCCAAAAGTCATTTTTAAAGATTTTTTAAAAATCAAGCGTTGATCGTTATGGTATGAGACTTTGTTACATTTGTCACACTTGAACCGGGAATACATGAAAAAAAAAATTAGAGTGAATTCGAGCAGTTTAAGTGGGTGCTATAAAAAAAGTATAAAAAATGTCCCTCGCGGGTCATTTTGACCCGCCACTGGAAAAGCATGGAATTTACGAAAAAACCTGCAGATTTTTTTTATTTAATTTTGTCACACTTGAGCATGGAGCACACACACAAAAATTTTAGTCGATTCGAGGATTCTATGTGTAATAAAATAAGGTGTAATAAAAAAGTGACAAAAGTGTCCCTCGCGGGTCATTTTGACCCGGCCATAGGAATGAATGGAATGTCCGAAAAAAACAGCATTTTTTTATTTATTTTATTTTTTTTACTATATAAAATCTGACACAATCCAGAAAAGATGCATACCCAAACAAAGGGCTGAGACTGCAGAATGTCCCCAATGTCTTGATACAGTGTACCCAAAAGTCTATAAATCTTCAAATAAATCTCAAAATATCACAAAACTATGTAAACTCATGCATTATATCATTCTAAACAACCATGCAAAAGTTTATGGAGATTGGACAGAAACTGACACTGTAATAATACTTATGAAGGTTAAAAACAGTACATGTCTATGCTGCATTACCTGAAAGTGCAAATACAACCACTAGATGGCAGCAAAGGATCAGTCATTGGCTCATTCTATCACTTATATAGTTAATTTCTCAGGTTTTATTAGGTACTGACATTCAGATAGTTTAAAATCCTTATTATTACATTTAAAATCACATTTAGTCAAAGTTCAACACTTCATTTAAACAGACATATCAGTTTTGACAATTATGCCACATTAAATTTAAACCTGAAAAATGTTATAAACAGGACACTTCCAGTAAGCATTTTATTACCTGCAAGTTATTTCAAATATCTATATCTACAACATAATCTGTGTCTGTGTGTGTGAGCATGCTTAGCCTCTATTAAGTTATAGAGTGTCTTAAGTAATATAGTTCAACATTTTCATTACTCTGTGTGTGTGTGTGTGTGTGTGTGTGTGTGTGTGTGTGTGTGTCATTATATTCTCCATCATGGATGTGTTCTGGTGTCAGCCATACATTTCACGCTGGCTCAGACCCCTTACAGCATAGAAGCCGTGAAGGCCTTTAAGTGCTTGAACCCCGGTAATCGCTGCTTGCAGCTATATTTTATTCATATTATTTTTTAGGCTTAATTGTCATTGGCTTCATTTTGGGCTGAAATATGACTAAAGCCACCTTTTCGACGTTTGTATGATTGTCGGGTTTCCCGCCCCCAGAAGTAGCCTGTTACCCTCTGCTTATTCACCACAGTACAATGAATGAGTATAAAGGTATGAATGTCCACACAAAACAAATAAATAACCGCCTGTAGGTCTGAACCTAAACACGTGTTATAGCCTAAATATAAACTCTGCATACGCTTGCACCTGTTAATCGTTTATATTTTATATTAGTTCATGTAGCTTTTGTGCAAGAGATGAATAACAATTTATTTGTTTTAGATATTTTATGTCTAGATATTTCTATTTTGCGGGAGTCCCGTGAATCATTTTATTCTCCCGCATCCCGCACACACACGAGTCTCTGCACTCGCCTATCAAGTCTTGTCCTGTTGCGTCGGGTCTCGCGGGAGCAGTTCTCTAATCCACTGGCACTTGACTCGACAATGCGTGTGCTACATCCTTTTTACAATCTCAAGATTATAAAACACTGAATTCTGTCAGCAATGTAACGCGGCAGTAACGTATAGAGACCTTGGCTTGTAACTATACTCGAATTACTATTTTGAAAATTATAATGCGTTAAATTACTCCGTTACTAAAAAAATTATCAAATTACAGTAATGCGTTACTAAGTAATGCGTTACTGCTCAACAGTAGAGATAGCAGTACATTTGTTTCTCAGGTTCAATCCTCCTCCACAGATCACACATAACAAACCCTATTTGATTACACTAGTTAGCTTACCTTGGCAGGTGTACCAGAACGCTCTCTCCCTTTTGTTTGGATTGGGTAAGCCATAAGATTATCCCTTAAAACATGACTAACAAGCTATATGTAGTGTTTACGTCACAAACGCCACATGAATGCCCGTGTGAGCCACAGGTTGTCATGTGTGAATGACAGTGATAAGTCAGCTTGCTATTGTTTTATGTTGAATGTGTGTGGGTATCAGTGCTGTGAGTCAGGCCCCGTTCGTCTTTGAGACTGCGCATCTGAACATGAGGAGGTTGTGGCGTGTGAGAGAGGCCATATCAGCGCACAGCATCCGCTCAATGAGAGCTCTGTGTGAATTCACCCTCCATGCTGTGGACGTCTGGCATGCTCTCTTTTAACCTGTTCTCTCCCTCGCTGAAAATCCTGTGCTTATTTTGGAAATGCCTGGAGGAATAGAGAGGGAAGAGTGAGCTTGTTTGAAAGCAGGTAAAGGATGGAGAGAAACTGACAGTGTTTTAAAGTGGAAACGTCTCCGGTGTCCCCTAGACTCTGCCCTCCTTACGGTAGACGGGTTTAAGACTGCATCCCTAAACAGAGCGACAGGAATGATGTAATTCTTTGCAGCCTTTGCTCTGCTAATTTCAATAGGGTCATTTTAAACAGTCCGTTACCATAATTGTGGGCTTGTTTCATGTTTCACACACTGGGTTAGTAATTAATTTGGACTAATCAGGTTTTCTTATTTCACGCTGTACGTTTGTAAACCCTGGGTTAATGGTCTCATTTGCATATTTACAAGGTTAATAACACTGATTGGATAAGTACAGCACGTAGCGAGCGTGTGACCAGTTTTAATAACAGCTTGAACATCTGGGTAAAGGTCAACATGTAAATCTCCTCTGCTTGTCTTATATGTTCTTAAAAATACTTGGAAGAAAAAACTGAATGAAAATGCAGAGGAGCGTTTGCCATCACTTTTCAGTTTTTTTTTCTGCCTTAGACACTAAACACAATGTGAGAAAGTTGTACAAGTGCTGTATGAATATCTAATGAAGTAAGCACTGGAGAAGGTTATGATATTGCCTGTTGTTAAATAACTCCAGCACTGCAGTGTTTTACACTCTATACCAGGGGCTTTCAAAATGAAAGAGGGCCAAAAACAATTAAAATATTACATAGATTTTTAAATATATAT
>NW_015536516.1:271316-271600 GCF_001515605.1 Sinocyclocheilus anshuiensis | reverse complement strand
TATATATATATATATATATATATATATACATTTTGTTTAAATATTTTTATTTATTAATTAATTTAATAGTAACCACATGAATTACTCATGACTTTGAACTTATAAAGCCATAGATAAACATAATAATAATAATGTAATAATGTAAGTGAAAAATTTCCCCAAAAATATTTTACACATTTATATTATTATATAATACAAGATTCCCTTTCATGGGAACTTCGAACTGTGTCCTCTAGGGGTCGCTATGGGGAACGCCTCGTCGTGACCCGTGTCTGAAGCATACA
>NW_015536516.1:268934-270694 GCF_001515605.1 Sinocyclocheilus anshuiensis | reverse complement strand
TCAGATCTATGGTTCCCTACTCAGGGAACCATGGTTACATAAGTAACCTGAGACGTTTTCACAGTATAAATTGGGTCTTTATACATTAAAATATATAGCTGCCTTTAAAATTTCAAGATGGGGTTCCTCACAAAAGAATTATCATGTTTGGGGGTCTGTGGCATTGAAAAGGTTGAAACCCCCTGCTTTATAACTTTAATACTGCAATAGGGCATTAGCATACAGTATCAAAACTGTTCTGAAACAGGCACTAGTAACCCATGATTAAAAGTGCTGCTAACCCTTTTTCAAAATTACAGGTTTAAAACATTGCTTAAAAGTGCTTTACCTGGACTTAATAAATACACTTGCTCAAGGTTAATACTAGCGTGGAAAGCCTGTTATTCAACTCTCCCTGTTAACACTGTTATCATAATAACATAGTTGTGCCAAAATAGTATGATTAGTTGTGCCAAAATAATATGATTACTTATTTGAATTAGAATGTAGAGTCTGAAACTGTTAAGATGCTCTTTTCTATTGATCGTGTGTGTGGGGAGAGAGAGAGACGTATATCAGCAGGGGGCAGTATTGGTACAGTCAGAAACGAAACCTTTGCTCTCATGTCCTATTTAGACATACTGAAAAACACATGTACACAAAAGCATTTAAATGATTGTTTTTTTTCTCACTATTTAATACCCATTTCTCTTTTCTCCTCAGATCGCTTTCTCTCAACACAGTAACTTCATGGATTTGGTTCAGTTCTTTGTCACGTTCTTCAGGTAAGATGAGCACATGAGTCTTCGATGAACTTCTAAAGCCACAGATATTCTCAAAAACCCATTTCAATCTAAATACTGTACATTTTTGAATGGAACTCACTGGGTTGGACTATGTTCGGGGTGTGATATGGCTCTAAGCTCTAATTCACCTCTGGGAGACCTGCTGTAATATGTTATTGATTTAGGAAGCAGGTGGCGTAGACCATATATAGCAAACTCACCCCGTCACGTACACACATTCTGCCATGTCGCTTGTTATACTTCCTACTGGTTCCCAAACAGCAAAAGGGTGATTAAAATATGATAATCACTTAGATGTGGTCATGCATCATGGCTAAGACACATGTGATACATACACACACGTAACATACTTACACCCAACTGTAGCTGTGGTCGGCCATGGTTCTTCATCATTATGTCAGCTCAGCCATGATAAATTACACCAACTCTTCATAGCCTTGGTGTGTGCGTATGTGTGTGGGTGAGCTATCCCCAAATCCCAGATCGAATGTGTTTCAGCTCTGCACTCTGCACACACCTGCACTTATAAGGAATAAACATGCACCTACACATTTATGATTCTGTCACATACAGCCCAGTTCTCCTATACACGAGAGGCACATTCATGAGCTTTGGCCCCATTACCATGAGGATACCAACACTCCTGATCTTTAGCACACCTGCGGCTGTGAAACTATCGCTAATCCATTAAACATGAACAGCCCCGTGTGTGTGCTTGAGATGTGATCTTGACAAGACTGTGGAAGTGGAATGTGATTCTTTCATTGTTTTCCATAAACATAGAACTTCCAAAAACGTTAATGATTGTCCTCTTCCTTTCTATTTCCTGTTTTGACTTGTGTGTGTGTGTAGCTGTTTCCTGTCCTTGCTTCTGGTGGCAGCAGTCGTATGGAAGATAAAACAGAGCTGCTGGGCGTCACGGCGCAGAGAGGTCAGTGCTGTAGCATTTCCCTTGTTACCTGTGGAATTCCATTG
>NW_015536516.1:251673-266792 GCF_001515605.1 Sinocyclocheilus anshuiensis | reverse complement strand
TGTAACCATGGTTCCCTGAGTAGGGAACGAGACACTGCGTCCTCTAGGTTTCTTGCCATGCTGCGGACGCAAGCTTCAAACGAAGAAGTGAATGATGTGTGCTCCCAGTGCCTATTTATACTATAGTCGCACCAGTAGTGACGTCATGGCTGTCGCAGGCCAATGAGTTGGTGTTTTTTCAATGTATGCTTCAGACACGGGTCACGACGAGGCGTTCCCCATAGCGACCCCTAGAGGACGCAGTGTCTCGTTCCCTACTCAGGGAACCATGGTTACATAAGTAACCTGAGACGTTTTCACAGTATAAATTGGGTCTTTATACATTAAAATATATAGCTGCCTTTAAAATTTCAAGATGGGGTTCCTCACAAAAGAATTATCATGTTTGGGGGTCTGTGGCATTGAAAAGGTTGAAACCCCCTGCTTTATAACTTTAATACTGCAATAGGGCATTAGCATACAGTATCAAAACTGTTCTGAAACAGGCACTAGTAACCCATGATTAAAAGTGCTGCTAACCCTTTTTCAAAATTACAGGTTTAAAACATTGCTTAAAAGTGCTTTACCTGGACTTAATAAATACACTTGCTCAAGGTTAATACTAGCGTGGAAAGCCTGTTATTCAACTCTCCCTGTTAACACTGTTATCATAATAACATAGTTGTGCCAAAATAGTATGATTAGTTGTGCCAAAATAATATGATTACTTATTTGAATTAGAATGTAGAGTCTGAAACTGTTAAGATGCTCTTTTCTATTGATCGTGTGTGTGGGGAGAGAGAGAGACGTATATCAGCAGGGGGCAGTATTGGTACAGTCAGAAACGAAACCTTTGCTCTCATGTCCTATTTAGACATACTGAAAAACACATGTACACAAAAGCATTTAAATGATTGTTTTTTTTCTCACTATTTAATACCCATTTCTCTTTTCTCCTCAGATCGCTTTCTCTCAACACAGTAACTTCATGGATTTGGTTCAGTTCTTTGTCACGTTCTTCAGGTAAGATGAGCACATGAGTCTTCGATGAACTTCTAAAGCCACAGATATTCTCAAAAACCCATTTCAATCTAAATACTGTACATTTTTGAATGGAACTCACTGGGTTGGACTATGTTCGGGGTGTGATATGGCTCTAAGCTCTAATTCACCTCTGGGAGACCTGCTGTAATATGTTATTGATTTAGGAAGCAGGTGGCGTAGACCATATATAGCAAACTCACCCCGTCACGTACACACATTCTGCCATGTCGCTTGTTATACTTCCTACTGGTTCCCAAACAGCAAAAGGGTGATTAAAATATGATAATCACTTAGATGTGGTCATGCATCATGGCTAAGACACATGTGATACATACACACACGTAACATACTTACACCCAACTGTAGCTGTGGTCGGCCATGGTTCTTCATCATTATGTCAGCTCAGCCATGATAAATTACACCAACTCTTCATAGCCTTGGTGTGTGCGTATGTGTGTGGGTGAGCTATCCCCAAATCCCAGATCGAATGTGTTTCAGCTCTGCACTCTGCACACACCTGCACTTATAAGGAATAAACATGCACCTACACATTTATGATTCTGTCACATACAGCCCAGTTCTCCTATACACGAGAGGCACATTCATGAGCTTTGGCCCCATTACCATGAGGATACCAACACTCCTGATCTTTAGCACACCTGCGGCTGTGAAACTATCGCTAATCCATTAAACATGAACAGCCCCGTGTGTGTGCTTGAGATGTGATCTTGACAAGACTGTGGAAGTGGAATGTGATTCTTTCATTGTTTTCCATAAACATAGAACTTCCAAAAACGTTAATGATTGTCCTCTTCCTTTCTATTTCCTGTTTTGACTTGTGTGTGTGTGTAGCTGTTTCCTGTCCTTGCTTCTGGTGGCAGCAGTCGTATGGAAGATAAAACAGAGCTGCTGGGCGTCACGGCGCAGAGAGGTCAGTGCTGTAGCATTTCCCTTGTTACCTGTGGAATTCCATTGACTTTCCCTGCCACATGATGCTCTACACAGCTTTGAACCATCCTATTAATGTCACATCAGCATCTTCAAATGCTGTCAGTCAGGCTGGACAGATCCATCCATTAGGCTGTTTTTGGACAATTCCACTAGAGGTTGACCAATATATCTTTATATTTTATTTTTATTATTCAATATATATATTTTTGTATGTTTGTTTTAAATGGACGTTGATAATATCGGTAACACTTTACTTAAAGCCTTTATCTATCATGCATTATAAAAGGAGTTTTAATGCATTAATTATGCCTTTTAATACTCCTTATGATGCATTGTACAATCTAATAATTGTAAACACATTTAATACCTTATAACACAATGTATATATATATATATACATATATATTGTTACACTTTAACAATGATAACATGCATTTTAAATTCAGTTATAATTATTTACGACAAGATATAATGTATTAGAATGCACATTATGAATAATTAGTATATAATTAGTGCTGTCAAACAATTAATTGTGATTAATCGCATCCAAAATAAAAAATGTTGTTTGCATAATATACTGTATGTGTGTGTTCTGTGTATATATATTATGTATATATAAATACACATAATTATATGTGTACACATGTATACACATAAATTATAATTTATGTGTATAAATATATACACATACAGTATATATTTTGAAAATATTTACATGTATTTACATGTCTATATTTATATTCATATAATTTATATTTAAAAAATATATATTTAATATACATAACATATTCTTCTGAAATATATACATGCATGTGTGTGTATTTATATATATATACATAATAAATATACACAGCACACATACATATGTGACCTTGGACCACAAAATCAGTCATAAGGGTCCATTTTTTGAAATTGAGATTTATGCATCATCTGAAAGCTGAATAAATAAGCTTTCCATTGATGTATGGTTGATGTATGTATTGTTAGGATAGGACAATATTTGGCTGAGATACAACTATTTGAAAATCTGGAATCTGAGGGTGCAAAAAAATCAAAATATTGAGAAAATCGCCTTTAAAGTTGTCCAAATGAAGTTCTTAGCAATGCATATTACTAATCAAAAAATACGTTTTAATATTTTTACAGTGGGAAATTTACAAAATATCTTCATGGAGATCTTCATGGAACATGATCTTTGCTTAATATCCTAATGATTTTTGGCATAAAAGAAAAATCAATAATTTTGACCCATAAAATGTATTTTTGGCTATTGCTACAAATATACCCCAGCGACTTTTATTTTGTGGTCCAGGGTCACATATATTATGTAAACAAAAACTTTTATTTTGGATGCGATTAATCATGATTAATCATGTGACAGCACTAATAATAATGCATTATACCCTTTAAAACCCCTTTATAATGCATTTTACATAAAGGCTTTAAGTAAAGTGTTACCATGATATCTCGTGAGCATTTTAATGGTTTTATGCAATTTAGTTAAGTTTCAGCTACACAAAGTATTTAAGTGGACTTAAAGATTAGTATTAAGAAGTATTCTCTTGGTGTAAAGCAATTGGTTTCTTAACTCTTTGGGTTTTACAGTGTATACTTAATCATGAAATGACACAATTGTATTTTTATATGTGAGTAACATTTAGAAACTGTACTTTAAAAATAAATAAGGAGTAATAAATTAATACTGATACAAAAGACAAGAGAAATTATATTTATTTATTTTGATTGATTTTATTTTATGCATACAGATGTGTGTTGTTTAGATTTGTGTTGAAGAGCTACTAAAAGTAACTTTTCCAAATATCATCAAATTGTAAGCATTGTTTTTTTTAGGTAAAACTTCAGCTTATTGATGCATTTCATTGAATCCGCTTTTCTATTCAACTGTTACCTTTAGTCAGAGGCTTTCTGTAAATACTTTTCTACTAAGTTTATTTTGCAATGCAAAAATATTTAATAGTTTGCAAGTTGGTGCTCCTTTACATCTCAACTACTCTAGGTAATTTATGCACAGCGAGTGAATCCAGCCCCTGTTGATTAGCAATCCATAATCTCAAAAAATGGGCAAATATTGACAAGTTATTTGGTCTTTCTGGTAGCATTTTTGTTCTTAATCACTTCAAATTCCAGTTTAGATTTCAGTCAATTAGTAAAACTTGTGTGTGTCAATGTACTTTTAACAATTTGTTTATTGTTACCAGTTAATTAATTGATTTATTACATTGTGGTCAGATTTGTTAAAAAGAAGAAAATGTGCTGGAATATGAACCTTGATTTTACGGCCCCCACAGAGACTGAAGAGGTTTGGTTTCGAAAGGTTTCAAGAGGCCAATTTAAACCACGCAGGGGTGTTTATAAGGGCTAATGTGAGTGTCCTTTAAAGGGCCCTCTTCACCATCTGGCTTAGTGAAGTGCTCTCATCCATTAAAAAGTAGTAATACTTTTTCCTCTTTCACGCAACAATCAAACACGCATTCATATGTGTACATGCACATCACTTCCTATCTCAGTCTTGAACGTTAAAGTTTTGCACTCTTCTGACCCTTTAACTTCAAGCATGACTTTTACTAATCATCTCCATGGCAACCAGACATAGAGAGCTCATTTGGGGCCAGTAAACAGACTAGTCTTCTTACTTTTTTCTCTTATACTTGCACCTGATGAAGAATTGTGGTAGAATCATAACACATCAAGTCGTGTTCTTAACAAGTGCCAGACCTAAAATATATATACATATATTAGACATTTAAACAATATACAATTTTGAGATCTGCCATTTAATGACTCATCTGTATTAGCAAGAATTTGAATGTTGCTGCTTTTTCCTATTTTTAGCTTTTGGCTTCTCTCCGGAGCCACAAGAGGGCGTATCGGGCAAAATATTAGGCACGTTTCTTCAAAGCATAATAAAATAACACGACTATCTTTGAAAAAAGTGCATAATGTTTAAAATAATGTTTATAAACCTTATATAATTAATAAAGTTGCTTAAACAATTAGAAACAAAACAGCATCATGCATGTATGTATAGTTTAATACAAAGGACCGAAAACCAATCACAAAGAGTACTTTCTTCATTTAAAAACTTGAGATGCAGTGGGATAGGGAAAACTGCCATAAGACTTGAGACATGTTTTTTAAAAGTTGAACTTACATTAATTTTACATAGCTTTCTAAACATGCGGCTCTTGTGCGAGACGTGAGTGCAACGGTGATAAATGTCCCTCTAGAAAATGCTATAAATATGCGTTCTGTGTGAATGGCTTGGTTTCGGGTTTGACGTAAACAACATCTTCCCCGCATTGATTGTTCTCTTTTTCTGCAATATTTTGAATGAACAACGTAGCAGCGCCACATCTAGTGGGTTTAACTGGATAGGCTAACAAAAGCATTAAAATGCAATGACACTTACATCGTCGTCGCATTTTGTGCGCCACTGATAATACTGCCTGACACACACCTAAAATTCAAACGTTTTTGCATTCGAATGTGGATTTTTATTTTTATGGAGCAGGCGGTAATGGTCAGAGATTCAGCGGGAGCGGGATTAAGAAAACAGCCGAATCCCGGACATTTTGGGAAATTAAGAAATCCCGGCCGGATGCATTTTTGTAGGTCCAAAAAGACCCATTTTTGTCTGGGGAAAAGAGGACATATGGTCACCCTAAATTAGACGAATATTCGAAATTCGATTTTTTTTTTAACAGCCCTACTTTACATAAGATTTTAATTTATATTAAATATAATTGTGAATGATAAAGCTGAATATATGTATATGTCTTACCTTTGAACACCACTGTCCTGTTTGAAGATTTGAAAAAGCATCGGAGGGTTGCTCAGATGTCGAAACTATAATTGCAAATCAGAAGTGACCTTTTCTCAAAGAGTTCTGCATGGTGTGTGTGTGCGCGCGCGCACAAGTAATTACACAGAATTCCTCCGGAGGTGCTCTGAAAGAGTTTCCAGGTAAATCTTTCAGTGATAAATATCACAAGCCTCACAGGCAGAGAACGTATTGTGACCCAAAAATCAAAGATGCGGGTTATCAGTTTTTCAGGGACTATCCTCTGTAATTGTTAGATATGCAAATGAGGGCCACTCAGCCGAGATGAGCTGATGCTAACAGACTGCTGATTATTTTCTTTAATCTTGCGAATGTGCGTAATTCAAAGAATATTACAAAAGCATCCCTATGAAATTTCTATTTAGTCCCATTTTAAAATAAGACTGCATGCTCCTATGTTTTCAGTTGTGAATCCATGTTGCACACTTACTATTGCATTGGAGAATATTTTTGATTTATGTGTTTGTGCGCATAGAGCATGTTGGAATCTGGAATCCTTTGTTATTAGTTAATATTCATTATTTATGACCCAATTAAATTAACTTTACTCTCTTCCGAACACTGAACACACTATTTTTCTCACACACAAAGGTAACAAGATTTAAGATTTGTGATGAGCATGAGCTCCTCTTCAGTCATTGTCACTGGTCCTCACACACACACACACACACACACACACACACACACTAGCTCTCGCACCTTTATTGATGAGGCTGTGAATTAAACTGACAGAGTGGCTTGTGAATTAGCAGTAGTGGGAATAGCTGTCGATATTCTCTGTTCATGTGTGTGCGCTATAATGAGATGGCCTGAGATGGTGTCTCATGTTTGTGTGTGTCTCTTTTACACTGAGAAACAAATACTTGTTACCAACTCTGTCTAGGTTTTTTTTTTAATAGCTGTATATAGTTTTGTTAGTCGTTTTGGTTGTTATAAGGGTTATATCATGACAAATCAATTCTTAGGTCTTATTATCTGACTTTATAGCCATTTTATTATGAAAACCTGCTGTAACTTTCAAAAAATCGAAACTCTTCCCCCGCTACGCTTGTCTTTTTGGATTAGAAACCAGAAGCATTTGACACATGTACATGTCAACAAAGTATATAAGGTTAGAGATACTATTATTCCTAAACACTAAAAAAACTGATGCAAAGAGTAAAACCTTGTGCTGTTCATCTCTGTGCGTATCTGCATATCCTTCTAAAGAGTACCAGAGAAACAAGCAGCTGATATTTGTTTTTAGCAAAGTCCCTGATCATTTCAGTGTGATCTTAACATTTCCCTGCAAATTGTTTTGTGAACCTGTCACAATGAAACGCATACTTTTCAAACAGTCTGTTATTGAAGGATGCTGCAATTAAAAAGTATATTGTAGTCAAAATAAAAAGCACAACTCAAATGAGTGCAGCAAAGTTTCTCATGTCTTGTGGGAAAGAGTGTTTACATAGTCATAGAAAATATTAAATACACAACAGCAAACAATGGCCCTATTTAATTCTAAGGGTCCGTGAGAGAGCGAGAGAGAGAGGAAAACAAAAAACTAAAATATGCACTATGTAATAAATTTGCACTTTTTGGGGCAAAAAGCTACCACCATATAAGTGGACTGAGGGAAAATGTAATAAAAACTATTATATGACCTTTGAGAGATTTAGGTAGTTACATTTTTAGGTAGTTTGTCTTGATTGAACTTGAACTGTTTCTCATTAAGGGAGATCTGGGGAAAAAATTGAGTTTTGTTGTGGAAGGGGTTAGTGATCAACCCCTCCTGCTTGTCCTGGAGACAAATGTCATTCATGGATGGCATGTGATGGTTTATGGTCCTCTTTGTAGTCGTAATGATGATCTGCAGCTAGTCTTTATAGTAGCAGATGCAGCCAAAATGAGAGAATAATTGATGTTGGCAGAATTAATTTTCATCTGTATTCTTTCTGAATGCTTATAAGAAAGAATGAATTCTGTCAATATCAATTATTCTCTCGTTGTAATTTTGATCAGAATTCTTTTGGAAAGATTCTTTGTGTGGGGGTTTTTGGACAGTGGAAGTCAAATCCTTGACCATCTGTAGCTGAGATTTTAGCTGAGATGGCAAAGTTTTTGAGATTTTGGCAGGATATTTCTTTCTTTTTCAGAGTAACAGAGGAATGTCAGAATAGTGAAAATCTCCACAAATCCTGGGTCAGTAACGTAGTAACGTAGTACGTGGTAAACGTAGTGTTGCACTGTTGCAGGAGATACCAGTTTGGGTCCAACTAGCCCTTCTGATGTCTTATTTCTTTAAAACACCTTGTTGACTTTGTGTTCTGTAATGTTGAAGAAGTCATCCTGTCCCTCACAATGAAAAGGTTTGAACAGGAACTGTAGTTCCAGCATGAAAACTGCTTGTTTGGCAGCAGGGGGTCTCTGGCGCTTGGAGAGATGTCTTTATCTTTTTCATAATGTATGGTAGGGCCTTGCAAGCAGTGAAGTCGCTTACTATTATTGTGCTGTCCTGTACAAAGCCTTGTCTCCCATCCCAAGACCTCTCCTCTCTGCAAAGCAATGTCCTTTGGGTGTTCTCTGTAGTTTTATTTAGCTGTGGTTTGGGTTGAGATGCACTTTTCTCACCAGCGCAAGATTGAACTGTCATTGCAGTCAGTTCTGTGGAGTAGAAACACTTCTCAGACAGTTCACCTCTACGCTAGTGTTTTATTTGTCTTGACATATTTCACATTTCGCCTGTGTGAGATGATTAAGAGAAGCATTACATGATCAGAGCTCCTCTGGGGCAAAACAGCCCCTATTGTACTTGAACAGTCATCATTGTATTTTATTCCGTCTCTTTTTGAGAGCATGAACAAAGTGAACATGACTATACTGTATGTATATAATTAGGAAGTTTGTGAAGGGTTGTATGATTAAATATCCCATGATTACGGCAGACCGTATTAGAAGTGATAACCTGCTAATTCAGATTATTCACAGAGGGGAATCATTCTGGGTGATACATTTTTTTTCATTATTTGTTGTCTTCATTTTTGTTTTGTTTTCAGTTGTAGTTGAAAACAGCAGATTTCATTTAGGGGTGGGCGATATACCGGTAGACACAATTAACCGGTAGAAATTTGTAGAAATTTTGAACTATCGTTTCTATGGTGGTTACACGCTGACGTGATGTTGCTGTGCTACGTGGTCACAAAAACGTATCATTTGCACACGTTTTTTAAGCATTGCGGCTTAATAAAAAAGTATTTTAAGCCAATGAAATGCAATGAGCAGTGAAAGAGAACTCATTTCGCTATATGCGTGCACAATCTGAGAGACTTTCTGAGTGCTTCAGAGAGGCACGCGACCGTGAAGACGTTGCTCATAGAGCGCAGGAGTATTGAACGATGTTATTTTTGCTGCGTTATAGGCCTTGAACGGTTAAATACATACATTTGTGTATGTCAAAATGGCCATCTTTGCAAGTATCCTCGTAAACACAGTAATTTAGGTCTTGAGTGAAAGCAAACAGCTGAGAAAGAAATCACGTGTAACACTATATTGGATCCGGGCAGCTCTTAAAGTGACAGCAGTCTAATATTCCTGCTGTGTCAAAAAAAGATGTTTATTAAAGCAAAAAACAACTATATCTTGATATATATATCGTTACCGGGAAATAAAATTACTCATATCGTGATATAATATTTTGGTCATATCGCCCACCCCTAATAATGATAAAATTTTTAATGAACTTTTTATTCAGTTTTAGAATTGCTTTTTGCTGTGCACCATATATTTTTTTCATTTGCATATGATGACATATTGAACTGTATTATATACAAAATATTTCAAAGGGTCATTTATGGTTCAGCAGCATGAATTGGATCCGCTCAGATCTCATGTTAAATGGTCTGCCCTGGAGAAAAACTAATCTTTGGATTTGAAATAAATTTTTTTTTACAATATGCTAATTCATAGAGTAATGGAAAGGGTGACCTCTGGTGGTGAATAAACGGAAGTCCATGGACCGAATTCGTGACACCTATATCCATGTGCACTCTATAAACAACTAATTGTGTGGTCACATTTACTGTTTTTTGGTGAATTTGCACTCATTTGAATAGGAATCCACACAATTGGGAATTCCGTGGCGTCCAAAGATTTTCCTATGTTCTACGCCCAGAAAGTGCAATGATGTTGTGAATAATTGACTAAAAATACAGATTTTGTGGTGCACATTTATAGTTTCAGTGACTTTTTTTTTTGTTTTTTGTTTTTTTTCACGAGCTCATATTCTTGCTTACTTTTCCAGTGCAGTTTTTTTGTCTTGGTAATAGTTTTAGTTGGCAATAATAACCTCGCAGAGGAGGAGCTTGAGTGATTAGTGATTGCTCTGAAAAGAGAGAGCTAAAGAAGGGCCTCATCCGTTCTTTGCCACATTTTCACTCAGTCAGCACACTCAGTTGGTCTCCACCTCTCCCTCAATCTCCCTCTCTCTAGCTTTCATTCCTTCACAGTCTCTCTCCTTTCGCTCTTCACTCTGTATTCCTTCAGAGGATTAAGTGTAAACGCTTGCATCAGCCTCCCCCTTCTGTTTGATGAAGGGATGTGGGTGTAGAGGAACTCACCCAGGCCTGGATGTGTTTGTGTTTGGACTGTTGTAGTAGCCAAGTTCGTCAGGCTCTTAGCGCCTCTCAATTGGAGGTCAGATTCCCTCTGCAGTAATACGGTCTTGCTTTTTCACCCACACGTAATCTCAAACAGTTGTAGTGGAGTAAAAAATAGACATTTGTGTTTCACACACACACACACACACACACACACACACACACACACACACACACACACAGAGACAACAGAGGAACACACACTCTCCCACCCACTATGTGTAATAGATGACTCAACACTAAAAACACTGATTTCAGCATATGGTCAGAGTGAACTAATTTTAACAATCTGTTGCAGTAGAGAATTGGATGCCTAGGAATGGTATTGCTCTGGCATCAAAATATTTCTCTGTAATGGACCCAGTCTTTACTGATCCCTGTGCCACCGTGAAGGCAACGGGTTATTACAGCAGAACAGTTCAGCAAATACCAGCGGGACTCATTGGCACAAGCTTTCCTTATCCACTCATGGCTATCAAGAACCGGCTGCAGCTTCAGACTGATTTAAGAAGACAAGCAACTCCTTCAGAGTGTGCCGGCCCACATCCGTTGCACAGAAATGCCATGGTTAACGAGAACGTTCTAGTCATTACGGCTCATGCAAGGCTTTCCCATATTCCCTTATCTTATCGCTCCAATATCCCTCAGAGCACAAATTTGTTTTGCTTTGATGCAACAAATGAGCATGGGGTTATCTTGCCAGACTTTATGGAACTGTTGACTTGTTTCAAAAATAGTAAATACTAACCAGTGGCGTGTGGCAAATCCCCCCTTCCGTGGTAGCACGAATCAAGACAGACAATGATTATGAGGTTATTTTGGGCACTTGTGCCACCTTTTGTCTTGATTTTACACAGTCCATGCTATAATACATTCATCTTTCTAAATGTTGCGGGGCAAAATGAAGTTGTTTAAATAGAAATCTGCACAATTAGTACTTACAAGTGAGGGCGGAAAAGGTCCCGTGCAGATTTCACTCATGTTCCCGTTGGTCAAGCATAATTGTTGAAAACTGCTTGGTTTGAACCTTTTTTGTTGGCAAATTTTCACCAAAATGTTACAGATGTCACTGCATCTTAAATGTACAGTGAGTTTAAATTTGAAAATTACATTTTGAACCAAATGAAACCATGCAACCAATATGGCGTTAATTGCTTTGTTAGCCGTTTGAAATTAGTATTTGTAGGCACTTTCTTGAATACTGAATTCTCATTGCCCTTGATGGTCTTCTTGTGTTCATTTTTGGAAATTAAATGCTCACATATTCTCGCATTGTCATTGTGATTTGACATTCAGGGGAGATCTGAGTTTTGGAGGCATGATCTGTTTTTAAATCGTCATTTAAGACAGCCTAAAAGTGAATTGTTAGTGGCTGTATTCAGCTGTCAGGGCCATGCATACAAATATCAGGCTTCACATGGTCACAAAAAGCTGGGATGTTAGAGAATTTTAAAATAGTAATTTCCAGGGCTGGACAAGTCAAAGAAATTAATTGAAAGAAGTCGTACAAAGGTCATGGAAATCTTGAGTGATTATACATTTTTCTATCTCTAAAATATTTAATTGACTAGATGACTAGACTCCCTGCTCTTTGCGGGAGTGTAATTTCTATAAAAGGATTTTTAAAAATCCTTGTCCAGTAATTAGTCTTGGGGATTCATTGGTCAAAAGTAGGGATGCTCCGATTAGGTTTTTTGCAGCCGATACTGAGTACCGATTTCTTGTCATGGTGATCGGCCGATTCCGATGCCGATTCTGATGCTTCAAGCTTTATATAGACGGTTTCATCGGGCACACGCGCCTGGCCCGAAGTTAACTTCCGGTCTGTGTTTGTTTATCAGTCTGGCTAATGGCGTCGGCTACAAACGCAGTTAAAGTTAAGGTGATGAGTAGACTGAAGTTGGGCTCAGGTGGTTGTGCTGTGGGATGTGTTTCCCATACATTTATTTATTTGTGGCGCTCGCCACAATATCAAAACTGACCGATTTTCCAAAAGGCTTCGTTGAATAAACATGAGCACGTACTCCATGTTTAAAAATCAAAACGAG
This sequence comes from Sinocyclocheilus anshuiensis, assembly GCF_001515605.1. Classification (NCBI taxonomy): domain Eukaryota; kingdom Metazoa; phylum Chordata; class Actinopteri; order Cypriniformes; family Cyprinidae; genus Sinocyclocheilus; species Sinocyclocheilus anshuiensis. The sequence goes on along the minus strand of NW_015536516.1, from coordinate 254,274 downwards.
GTGCGGGTGTTTTTATATCACTGTATTTCTGAAGGAAGACTATCTTTAGAAAATTTTCGATGTCATTTTCCTTTCATCTTTCAGCAGCGTTTGTGAGCTCAGCGCTGCTTTGTGTACAGCCATTACCGGGGAAACCTCTGTTTCTCCCACTTTAAAGCACCTCCTGCTGGCAGAGAATGAATTTGCATTTTCAATAAATCCGTCTGATTTACGCAGCAAACATATTTGGCTTGTTATCAAAAATAATCTACTCTAGAGGGACTATTTAGCTGTTGTTATTGATTCTATTTGGAAGTCTACCGGAAGTTAAGTTAGGGCCACAAAAGCACGCATGCGCAGTAATGTTTGGAAATGTTACAGAAATTAGAAACATTTAAACTACTGAAAGAACAAAATGGGGTAGTTCAATCACAGTTATCCACGGGCACTGCGGATAATCCGCGGGTCGGCTAATAAAAAAAAAACATTCTGATTATTTGCGGGTGGGTCGCGAGTGGATAAAATAAATCATAAATGATGCAAATATTAACAAAAATTTTTTTTAAATAAATTTTTTCATGAGGCCGGCAGACGATTTCATTTGTTTGTGTGTGTGTGTGTGTGTGTGTGTGTGTGTGTGTGTTCGTTCGCCTGATTGGAAAGTTGCAGTGACAGAAATGGTGACATTCCAGATAAAGTTTGAAAGAAGTAAAGCCTGTGTTAAGTAAGGGATAATCAATGGCTAGCTGTGCATTAAACGATTTGAATGCACGACGTGGAGGCGAAGAACCACCCGACGCGCAGCAGAGGGTGGTTGCCTCTGCGAAGTGCATTCAAATCGTTTAATGCACAGCTAGCCGTTGATTATCCCGCTTATGCCATGGTCATTTGCCAGCATTCACATATTAAAGATGTTAATAATATTTGCGCTGCAATATTTGACCAGAACGATAAAAATGATGGTTAATTTCGTCAGTTACAACTTGTACAACAAAGACATGCGTGTGTGAAGTAGCCTACCTGCGCCATGGTGTATGTTTCTATGGTTACCAATGTTTATAGGAAGCGCATTAATATAGAATGTGATTAAACTGACCTGGAACTACCTGTGCAGTTAAACGAATTTAATCAACACCTGCCAGCCAATCAGAATCGAGTATTCAGACAGACTATGGCATAATGCTATTGAGTTGGCTATGGCCAAAGAAGATATTTTGTTTTATAAATAAATGTTCATTTAAAAGCAGCCCACGATTAGCATATTATGTTACCGTTATCCCTTACGGCTCAGACGAGGTTTTGTTTCGTCCTCTACGCTATGCCAACTCACAAAAGACTATTTTTAGCCAAGCAGTGCGGAGAGCCGCTTCAGAAACGTGCTGCGGCTGGCTGGTATAACACAAGCATTGACTAGAGCGGTCGCCATCAACTCCGGTTCCCGTGGAGTCATAACGTGCCGCAGACGCGTGCAGTGAGGCGCAGATCAGCACTAACGTCACTGAATCTGCTGTTAAAAATAAACCATCCATTCATCATATCATCATGTAAAACATACACGACAAATAGCACATTTTTCATTGCTTCTGGAAACGTCATAGCATTTCCACACCGGCGATGACAGGACTGTGTCGCCAAATGATTTATGTCTCCATGCATCATGTACGTCGTCACACGTTGACGTCATCAAATTGTGATCTCGGTTCATGAGATCAGCCAAGTGTAGCGAGTACCGATCGAGTCATAAAATGTGATTATTGGCATGGTTCTTTCGTTCGTTCACAGTCACACTGCAGTGCCACCTAGAGATTAAAAGTGGGAAATAAGTATGGCTATAATGTAAGGTTCACCATTTTGAAAACGGAGTGTCTATAGAAATAAAGGATATAGCCAGGGGTTAAATTGGGATTTGTTATGTGTGTGTGTGTGTGTGTGTGTTTTGTTTTTTTGCAAATATGATTTATTCTTAAGCAATATTCTCATCAGTTTTCTACCAGCTGCCTGTGACATATAAATCTGCGTGTTTTTTATAGATATATATATATATATATATATGTGTGTGTGTGTGTGTGTGTGTGTTTTGCAAATATGATTTATTCTGAAGCAATATTCTCATTTTATTCAATATTTATATATTCAATATTTTATCCAATGGCATTTTTTTTTTCCTTTATAGAGGGCATTTTCCCACTAATCTCATTTCAAATTCTTACATTTGATCTTTAAATTAAATTATAATAATGTGATTATCTTTACGTTATCAAATAAAACCATTTACACTGAAAAATACAACTGCATTAAATAATAGTATGAGATTCTTTTAAATATTTTTGAATATACAAACAAGAAATTATGGTGGAAATGATACTTTTCAAAGAAATTAAAACGCTAGTAGGTGCCAGTAGTGAGCGTTTAATGAGTGAGTCATTGAGCCGTTCATTCAAACGATTCGTTCAAACGGCAGATTCATCAGATTTTTATGCATGGGCTAATGAAACTTTTGACTCAACCGATTCATTCAAAACACGCTATCAATCAGCAATGAATCGGCTGGTTGCTGTGGGGTGCGCTGTGTTTCCGTCTAAAATGTAAGTGACCTAATATTATTGTATTTGCTTATTGAAC
>NW_015536516.1:250478-250926 GCF_001515605.1 Sinocyclocheilus anshuiensis | reverse complement strand
CACAACCGATTCGTTCAAAACACGGAATCAATCAGCAATGAATCGGCTGGTTGCTGTGAGGTGCGCTGTGTTTACGTCTAAAATGTGACCTAATATTGTTGCATTTGCTTATTGAACTGTTTATAGAACTATTAAATAGTCGTAATGGTGAAAACGCTGTGTGATGTTGCCTAACTAACTGTATTTTAAATATAAAAACTTTCCATTTTGAATTTTTACCTCAGTATGCTGAGTTTCTTAGTGTTGCGCATTTTGATTTCTCATGGAGAGGCTGCGTGAGCCTCGCCTCAGCAGCGCAACCTTATACTGTCACAGTAGCTATATCCACTATTCGCCACTTAAATGTAATAAATTCAGAATAATACTTGCGTTTTGGTGTTTACATAGTTATTTTTGGTTACTGATGTTTTAATCATGTTACTTGTCTGGCGTTAATGACGTGTTAAAG
>NW_015536516.1:250002-250349 GCF_001515605.1 Sinocyclocheilus anshuiensis | reverse complement strand
GTAGGTGACTTTGTTTCTTCAGTAGAACACAAACGAAGATTTTTAACTCAAACCGTTGCAGTCTGTCAGTCACATAATGGAAGTGAATGGAAATCATGGCTTTGAGAGTCAAAAAAACAAAAACAAACAAAACCAAATTAAACCCTGCGGCTTGTGACGATACATTGATGTGTAAAGACACGAAACGATCGGTCTGTGCAAGAAACTGAACAGTATTTATATCATTTTTTACCTCTGTTTCACCGCAATGTCCGAACTGTCCTGAGCGCGTTACGATATAAATACTGTTCAGTTTCTTGCACAGACCGATCGTTTCGTGTCTTTACACATCAATGTATCGTCACGAG
>NW_015536516.1:243096-249794 GCF_001515605.1 Sinocyclocheilus anshuiensis | reverse complement strand
ATTGATGTGTAAAGACACGAAACGATCGGTCTGTGCAAGAAACTGAACAGTATTTATATCATTTTTTACCTCTGTTTCACCGCAATGTCCGAACTGTCCTGAGCGCGTTACGATATAAATACTGTTCAGTTTCTTGCACAGACCGATCGTTTCGTGTCTTTACACATCAATGTATCGTCACGAGCCGCAGGGTTTAATTTGGTTTTGTTTGTGTATGTTTTTTTGACTCTCAAAGCCGTGATTCCCATTCACTTCCATTATGTGACTGACAGACAGCAACGGTTTGAGTTAAAACTCTTCGTTTGTGTTCAACTGAAGAAACAAAATCACTTACATCTTGGATGCCCTGGGGGTAAGCAGATAAACATCAAATTTTCATTTTTGGGTGAACTATCCCTTTAATGTCGAGCCATGGAGTCTATGTGCCGGAGCTCAGCCCCGGACGGCCCCAGCCCAATTTAAACCCTGCTTATTAGCATGCCTATTATTAACATATTGGCTGTTTATTAGTACTTATAAAGCACGTATTCTGCATGACCATATTCTATATCCCTAACCCTACCCAAATCCTAAACTTAACAACTACTTACTAACTATTAATACACATCAAATTAGGAGTTTATTGAGGCAAAAGTCATAGTTAATGGTTTGTTAATAGCGAGAATTGGACCTTAAAATAGAGTGTAACCAAATATGAATAGCCTAATACATTCTCAAACCTGCCCACCATAATAAAGTAAACAAAATCAACCACTGTATTTCAGATGTTTTTTGTCCATATGCATTATTTACTAATGTAAAGTGGTGTAAATGGCAGATTATTTTATTGATTGATTGATTGATTTTTATCCTTTATATCACATTTTAAACTATTTACAATGAACTCAAGATCCAGTCAGAATAGTAAAGTTTTATTATTTTCATTAGCAATTATTGTTGATTTTATTGATTAGATATTGAAGCCCAAGTGTAGATCGGTTTGTAATCTTTAGATGTTCAGACCACAAGTTTGAGTCCGATACACCAAAAAAATCAGATTTTTGCTGCCTGCCTGTACAAAGCCTGTGTAAACCAGTGGTACATAGAACAAATTTTGGGACAATTCAAGGCTACACTGCTGAAAAAAAAAAACAGCTGGGCTTAGCTGGTTTAAGCTGGTCTAGCTGGTTTTCAAGTGACCAAAACCCCTCTAAAACCACCAATCCAGACCAGCTGGGAGAAACGCAGTGGGGATTGATATCAGAGTGCCCTTGTGTTTCAGCGCACAGGCTGTCTCAGATCAGTATTCAGAAGCACTGCTTCTCTCCTGAAGGTTGATTGAAAGATCTCTCTCTTCTCTCTCCACATCCATCTTTACCCCTCTGCTCTGTCTCTTTGGATATGCCTCATATTCCTGACGGTAGTTTAAAGCACACATCAGTAAATATGCACTTTGATGTGCTGCAATGGGACCGTGTGGGTGTGTGTGTGTGACAGTTGCTGTGCTCCCTGGAGCGCTTGCTCTCTCTCTCTCTCTCTTCCTTTCACTCTCTGTCTTTATAAGATTTTCTGTTGTGTATTGAGCTGAGCATTCAAACATGGATGGACAGATACGCAACAAACACACACACACACACACACACAGATTAAATGACTTGTGGTTCCTGCAGAGAGGGATGGCAGTCAGACGGTGGGGATTTCTAATTGAGTGGTTTGCCGTGAAGAAGCTTGTTTTACTCTTATCGCTCTCTTTCTTGGTCTCTCACACACGCATACTGATTCAGATTACCGTCTTCATCGTTATTAACATCAGAGACCAAGAGACAATCCCATGGGGACATTTTTGAGATGTTCAAAACTTCAAAATGTTTAATGTGGGAACTTTATGCAGTGAAAATGTAGTTTTAAAAGCATGTTTTCTGCACTTTTATTTTCACTAAATGAACATAAGAAAAAATTATGTTTAAAACCATATTTAAAATTTTTAGATGGATGGGTGGGTGGACAATTAGATAGATTAGCTTTCATTTTTATATTTTTTGTTTTATTTTAATTTATTTTTTTTATTCCACTTTTTTCCCCCAGTAAAATTAGCAATTCAGCTTAAACGTATTTTATTTCAGTTAGTTGCTAAGGAAGAATTTCTAATTTTCATTTAAGCTTTTGAAGTTTTCATTATTTTACTTTACCATTTATTGTCCCCCTTGAGGGGCAATTTGTTTTACAGCGGTGGAGAACAAGCACATATAAAACAAACAAATACAAAACACCATAATACATTAAATATGAATAAATATAAAAAATTTACAATAACCTAAAAATTTACCTTTTCCTATTTGAATTGAGCTGGGAAATAGCACATGGAACAAATTTTTTTTTTTCATCCAATACTTAGATTTTATTTCTGCTTTATTTCAATTAATATATATCATTTTTAAGTTTTAGTGAACAGTAACAACACTGAGGTGAGTTTAGAGAATATTGTGATTTCAGGAGCTGTGGTGCTCACATGGATGATGCAGTTTGGTCTGCCATGTGTCCCCTAAAATTTCCATTCACTGAAAAGAAGAAAAAGAAAAAAAATGACTGGCTTCTGTTTCCTATGTTTCTTAAGTGAACACTAGTATTTATATATTTATTTATTTTTCCTCCCATACTGTTGACAGACATTCGAAGACATATCTCAAAATAAAAAGAGCTCTTGAGCACAGGTCTTGAAATTTTAATATTGACACTTATCAGATGTTCCATACCTGCATATAACCTTTTCATTTTTTCCCTTCTTTATTGGAAGATTTGTGCCAATTTTGTGTTTGTATCCTTATTTTCCTGAGATGTAAGCAAAGAGTGGCATCAATTATGCTTAACAGGTGTTTGATCTGTTCTCTGTGCACTCTCTCTCAGACTCTGACAGTTAAAAGGCTCTGCAGATATTCAGTTCCTCTTGTTTGACTTCCTCTTAGATGGTCCTTTTATGTGTTTGTGCTCACAAGCTTGTTTCAATCTGGTCTTCTCTCTTTTACATTCAGCCTGCATCTCTTTCAAGCTAGGCCGTTTCAACCGTCACCCTTATATTGATCTCAGCTTTAACGGCACACAGAGCAGTATGCATGTTTGTGTGTGAATGTAACACCTGGATAATTTTCCTCTTCTCTTTCTCAGCAACTCCTGCGAGAAATGCAGCAGATGGCCAGCCGACCATTCGCCACCATCAACGTCGCCCTGGAGACGGAAGAGGAGCCGCCAGACCTGATTGCTGGAAATGTGAAGGTTAGTGTGACCTTTCATGTGGTGACATCAGAGTGGCTTTAAGAGGGAGTGCAGTTACTGCATATGCTAATGTGGAACGGACTGAGAGCTGAGTCACTGGCTCTGTTCCAAAACCTAGTGAGCTGCGTCGCTGTCTGCTGTCTACATAAGCAACTGCCTTCTAAAAGAGCAACCGAATAAAAAGTCATTCAAAACTACACATAGGCAGCAACTCTTTTATGACTGGTCACTCGTGCTGTCTTAATGTGACGCACACAAGAAACTTGATTCTTTTGATTAGTTTCTCGTTAGCATATGTTGTTAATCTAAAGATTCAATGCCAAAATAAGCACAAAAATACAGATTTCCCACTTTGTTTTCCGATTCAAAATGGTTGATTCCAAAAGATTCACGCTAACATGTTGCCAAACTAATGATTCGGTGTTCAAATAAACACAAAAATAAATACAATAGCATGCAAATATTCACAGCAATAGTCAGTTTTTCATTAAATGCACATCAGTTATCAGTTAGGATGTCCAGTTTGCTTTGCTTTAAAATTCTGTCTCTGCTAATGTTGTGAAATATACAGGGAAGTATTTCAGAAGGGCTTTTCACAATTGAAATAGTTAACCCCGAGTCATTCTAAATCTCAGGTAAACTGAATCCTGGTTTATTGTGCTTCTCATTTCACACCTCAACCCTCTATGCACCCCTTGGCAATAGAACTGCCATTGGCTAGTGGATTTCTTGGTGTACTCACCAGACTCGACAGATATATATGAATATATGAAAGATTTGAAATCGTATTTTCTTTACAAAATGACAGCCCTTTATAAAGATACATTCATATGTATTGCCACCTGCATGTTATTCTCGCCCACTACTGAAGTAACCAGCCGCCAGTGCTTTCTGATTAGTCTTAAAGGTTGAATAATTTCGAACCAACTCAAAAAGAATATCATTTGCATCATTTGCATCATTTGCATGCAATTCAAAAGAATATCATTTGCATGTAGTTCGTCAATTCTTCATGATATGTAAGACTCTATTTGTTCTCTTTTTGCATGTGTGAGAGAAACAGATCGCTCATTTAAGCGACAGTGAGTGGGGCACCTACACACTAGAGTTTTCAGTCTGTCAAATACCCTGCTCATCCATTGATTTCAATGGAAATAGTGCATTCGCTTTGCTGTAAAGTGACGATAGATGTTACTTAGTCAACTACCATTGGATAAATACAGCACACGACAGGTTTAGATGACATTGGTTGTGTTGTATGTTTTTTTTGCATACAATCCGCAATAGAAAGAGGTTTCTTTCCATTATTTGATGGTACATAGTCCTTGTATTACATCACATTCAGTACAGATGTCAAACTTACATTCACAACTCGGGTAAAATAAAAAAAAATTTTTCCCGATGAAGATTCAGCAATGGGGGAATACTATGCTGAAAAATGGTGCAGAATGCATTGGTATGGGGAACTTTCTTGGTACATTATGAAAATATTTACATTAAATATTAACAACAGGGCCCAATCTATGCAGTTGACCGAGTTAGTTTTCCATGCAGGCTACATTTTCATGCACCCACTGAAAATAGGAATTGAGTAAAAGATCAATCATGGTATTTTAAGAATTGATATCTAGATAGTTGAAATAAAGACTGCGATTAATTGGAAAATCTAGGTTTTACCCAACACTATAAATGAAATAATTCTATCGATTTTAAAGTGGTAAATAAAACATATTTCCCTCAAATCACAAAGCTCTCCAAAATGAATTATAGGATTGTATCTTTGGAGGATACATGTGATACTACCTGACAACTTGGCCAAAATGAGGTACATTATAAGGGAGTATAGATTTTTTGGAATGTGCCTCAAGAATTGTCTTGTTAGGCAACTCACTGGGTTTTAGAACAGAACTTCTGTGTTTTAAGTGTTTTTAGGTACTTTAAACTTTAAAACCATCACACTTTCATTGTCTAGTTTTGACAGCTTTGTTTAATTCTGCTTACTTTAGTTTCAAGGCTGCTTGACCCCTCTATGAGATTTGCAACTAATAACTGCATTACATAGTATTACAGCTATATTTGATTTTAGGAATTGTTGGTTTGTAATTACTGTTTTGTTTTTTGTCCTAACACTGTAATGACAGCCCTAGAGTGAAGATCCAATTTAGATTTACTTCTTTCCTATGTTCTCACTCCTGCTCCATCAATGTCCTATGCTCACGATCAAGGTTTAAAAGTAATTACAATCCAGCCATCCTTGATAGCAAAATGCTATAAATGCAGTTATTTCTCTCAAATCTCATAGAAGGACCCAGAGGGTGTGAAACTAAAGTAAACACAACTAAACAAAGAGCGATGCACACAGGAGCTCAGTGGACATCAGAACATTCAGTGCTGTAGTTTGTGGCCTCTGACACACTGAGTATACGTCTGCTTTCTCTCTCACTCACTCACCGTCACTCACGTTTTCTTTAATTATAAGAGTTAATTAAACAAAACCTGTCTTCTGCTTGCTCAGTCTGGTTGCCTCAGATAATCGTCTGAGCCGAAACGTAACGAACGCATATATATAAATATATAAATGCATACATACAGCAATACGCCCCTTCATACTCATGCAGATGCTCTCAGAGGCTGTAATTGAATTTTACTAGGAGTTTCTTCTTTTTGTGTGCTGGAGGAGTAGGTGTGTATGGCGTGAAAGATAAATGCCGTTCCCCCCTGCTCTGAATTGACAGTGGGAAAGTGCGAGGAGGAGAGAGATAGAGAGGAGCGAGGGGGTGAACTGGCCTCGGTAGGATAAGAAGTGGCTTAAAGAGAAGAATATATGAAGAGAAGGAGGGATGAATATGTAAGTGTGCTTACAGTGGGGAGAATGTGTGAATGAGGGGTTGGGAGAGCCGCAGTAAGCATGCAAACACTCAGTCATTGAACAGTCTTTTTGATGCATATGCGCTAATATCACGCATACACACAACACACGCTGGGGAAACTCGGCAGTAAGGTAAAAAGAACAAGTGTGTGTGTATAAAAGGGTTTATGTAAGGCTTGGGACTAAGGGCAAAATGAGAGTGTGAAATGGGTCAAAGCTGGAATATGATTTGTGCATGTGTTCAAAAACAGAAGGTCAGGTGCTTTAAGCCCTGCTCCACACATGCATTAAAAATACTTACAAAAAATTACAATGGTTTCTGTGCATGTACTGTGGTATTCTTTGAAGCACAGTGCCTTGGAATATAGCAGTCATTCCAGTACACTGGTACAATATATGTCATATTAATACATTAAAGGGTAATGTTTTTTTCCTTTAAAATGTTTTCTGGTGCTGTTGTTTTGCCACTGTTAAAAGGATAGTTCACCCAAAAATGTCATTAATCACTCACCCTTATGTCATTCCAAACCAGTAAGACCTTCGTTCATCTTCGGAACACAAATTAAGATATTTTTGATGA
>NW_015536516.1:230724-241669 GCF_001515605.1 Sinocyclocheilus anshuiensis | reverse complement strand
GGAACACAAATTAAGATATTTTTGATGAAATCTGAGAGCTTTCTGACCCTCCATAGACAGCAAGGGTACTACGACGGTCAAGGCACAGAAACGTAGTACGGAGATTGTTAAAAAAAGTCCATGTGACATCAGTGGATCAACCGTAATTTTAAGAAGCTACGAGAATACTTTTTGTGCACAAAGAAAACAAAAATAACAACTTTATTTAACAATTCGTCTCCTCCACGTCACCCTGGTGCCATTTTGGAGAATATCACGACACATGCGTGTGCTTTGATCTGAACGTAAACAAGGCACAGCACATGCGTGTTCTGTGTCAGCAGCACCACACGCATTTTACCAATGTCCTTACTACGTTTCTGTGCCTTGATCGTGGTAGTACCCTTGCTGTCTATGGGAGGGTCAGAGAGCTCTCGGATTTCATCAAAAATATCTTAATTTGAGTTCAGAAGATGAACGGAGGTCTTGCGTGTTTGGAACGACATGAGGGTGAGTAATTAATTAAAGAATTAACATTTTTGGGTGAACTATCCCTTTAAGAGGTGAAGGGGCTAAAATTATAATACAGTATTATAATACCAGTGTCACAGGTGTGCGTATATCAGCTGTTTTAGAGTGATTTTGAAAATTTGACTGAACGAGTCAGATTCAGAACTGTCCATGTGTTTTAATAATGTCATTTATATGTACAATGGGGTCCAAATGTCTGAGACCACAATGAAAATCTTCATTTTTTTCTGTCAAGTCTGGAATTCCTTTTTAAGATTTTAAAAGAATAAGAAATATATATATGGTACTGCTGCATTTCTTGGTCAAAAATCAAATAAGTACATAGATCTTGAGCACTTATTTGTACAGGCGTCAGATGTTCTTGCTTATAATGAAACTCAAGATGCTCTTTGGATCATTCTCAAATTATGCTTTTTTAAACAGAAATTAACACTTTTATTAAACAAGAATGCATTAAATTTATCAAAAGTAAAGATTTATATTGTTAAAGAGATTTCAAATAAATGCTAGTATATTGAACTTTCTGTTCACCCAAGTAAGGTTTTCACAAAAATATTAAGCTGCACAACTTATTCTTAAGCAGCAAATCAGCATATTAGAATGATTTCTGAAGGACCATGTGACACTGAAGACTGGAGTAATGATGCTGAAAATTCAGCTTGGCATCACAGCAATAAATTACATTTTAAAATATATTAAAGTAGAAAACATTTATTTGAAATTTTAATTTTTCACAATATTACTGTATTCATGATCAACTAAATGCAGTCTTAGTGAGCAAAAGAGACTCAAAAATATAAAAATCTTGCCAAGACCAAACTTTTGAATGGTAGTATACATTTTTTATTTAAAATTTACTCATTTTGTTATATAATATAATATAATGTAAAAATAACTTTTTTATTAAATGAAAAAAATTAAGCATTCTTTTTTTTTTTTTTTGTAACGTTTGTCTTGTAGTGTAAAATTTTCAATTAAAATTCACTCATTTTGCTAGGCTGAGCATTTTCTCTAGTGGTCTCTGAACCCCGCTGTATATTTTTTTTGTAACCGTTTCTCTTTTTTCTCACAGTCTGTGCCTAAGCCCATAGCTTTGGAGCCCTGTTTTGGGAATAAGGCAGCGGTGCTCTCCATCTTTGTTAGATTACCCAGAGGCCCCGGAGGTATTCCTCCTCCAGGACAGTCAGGTGGGTCAGTGAGCCAATGCATTTGGCCCCCACACTGAGTGCTGAACATTTTTACACTCTCTGCCGCCAAGGCCATTATACTGATGCTCAGAAACACCTCTTTGTCTTCCTTTCTTCTCAGGTCTGGCAGTAGCGAGTGCATTAGTGGACGTCTCTCAGCAGATGTGTCTGGGATATAAGGAGAAGTCGGGAGGGTTGCGTAGCCGCAAGCAGCAGCCATTAGCACAGCCCGCCACCTGCATCTGACATTTACCCCTCAACCTCTGACCTCGGACCCCTGCCAGGACGCTTATGGCTGGGTTGCGTGGTTTAGCCAAGCCAAGCGGACTCTGATTGGAGAAACTGAATGTCTCCTGGCCCAAGCTGAGAGAACACTACAGGAAATGAACTCTTATGTGACCCTGACTGCTAGGACTTATCCTGGGCCACTTTATGATATTTAACTTATTTCAGTTATTTTATTCCATTTTTACAATCAGGAGGAAGAATCCTTGCACTGCTGCATCTCTGATGAAGGCAACACACACAGACAAAATTTTCTTCTGGAGACTTCTTTGGCTGCATGGCTATAACTCAAACACAAACACACACCTGCATATAGTACAGAATGTCTTTTAGAGGCATATAGTACGTCTATGTCTGTTTAATCATGGCAGTAGTTGTCAAAAATTGCTTTTATTTCTTAATTATTAATCACGTCTCTGATTTGATGTGCAGGAATAAGACACAGCTAACTGGTATGTTTACAAGCGTTTTACTTTATAGGTCACCTGTGATGTCTCTCCCAAGCATTTCATGTTTGTCCCATTAAGAGGATCTACATTTTTAGCTTTTTCACATCCTTCCATTCTCTTTTGAATTACCTCCTTTCACATGTTCATGTAGAGATCTGAGACGTCAGTGTTTATGTTTGCCATAATGATAGTGCTGCTTCTGCTTTTATCATTTACTTCCTCTCACTTCTCTCTTATCTGAAATCTCAACCCATTTCTCAGGCACATTTCAAGGAAGGCAGAAATAAAAGGCGACTGCAGGCAGGCAGCAGGGTGGAATTAGAGCGAACAAGGACCTTGTTTGGGTTTCTCGAAATGTCAGATGTCATTTTGGGCTGGCGAAGTATTATCTGCATACACAAATGCACAAACCTGGACCTGCGTTGGATACCGGGGGTATTCTCCAGGATATGGAGTGGATTGCCTAGTGCAAAGGAAAGGTCAGAGATAGAGTGAGCAAATGTGACATTATGAAATCTAAACCGGTGTAAGTGCGTGTAGGGGCGCAGTCATTACATCTTTCATTATCCTGGTGCGCGGCTGTATCGAGACGGCACAGATGACCTGCTTGCCAGTTCTCGGTGCGTTTAGAGTGCCATGAATAAAGGGACACAAGTCGCTAGACCAGAACCAAACATCTAGTATTGAGAGTCCAAACAGGATGTTACTAATCTGTCCGTGATCTCAATGGAAAATTCATGTCCTGTGACACCCATCAGGTGCGAATGTAAGCCAGAATGTCGTAGAGAGACCATTTATGTTTTTTTTCTCGCGATCTGTTAGGGTCCAAAAGGGAAAGCGCACTCACACGCACACACAAAGTGGTCTAATGAAAGGAGCTGGTCTCTCTTCCTTCAGATGGAAGCTAATTCTCACATTGCTTTTCTCTGTAAGCCTCAAACAGTACTCCTCACACACCGACCGCACCTGATACTGTAGATACGGAGTCTGTAGTTTGTTAATATGTATAATGTAGCAGCAAGTGCACACAAGTTTTTGTACATAGTGATGGACAATAATGTGAATGCCGTCTATGTTAAGCGACTTACTGCACTTGGCAGGTGGAGTGTCCCAGGCTTTTGAAATGTGACTGCATTGCAGCTTCTTTTGTATGTAAGATGGCGAATGTCATGAACAAACTTTAAACTAGCTGCCTACTTTAGAAAAAAAATAAGACCTGGAAATTTAAACTGACCTTGTAATTATATGCGTACATAAAGAATGACATAGAACATTTTATCTATAATTAAACGGTAAAATGAAAATGAATGCCTGTAAATCTGTTGTTCTAATGTTGAGTGAAATTGCAGTGTTCTTGGTTAGCTTATCACCCATCGTTTATTTAATGAGATAACGAGCTGCCTATGGCGTTTTTTAAACTATTGAGTAATTTATGTAGCTCAAGGGGAAACGGCACGGTACAGTACGGCATCTAATGTACATTGTTTTATCTTCATTGCATAGTGTGCTATTGGAAGCATTTAAGCTTGTCTCTCACAACAGGACAGATGAAATGCATTTGTTATCTCCTTATTATCAGCAGGCGGCTGTGGATAAACAATATCGTGACAACTTCTTCAGCTCGGCATGAGCGTTTATCCAGTGCCTCTTCAGAGATTTTCCAAATGGGATTATGAGGGAGCTTTCAAAGTCCCCCCACTCAGATATATTACAGATACTTTACGGCTTCATAATTGAATGGAAATTCTCACCATTAGCTGTGTATTTGCATTTTATCAAGCACATTGGCAGGAATCCAGAAACAGAGAAGGTGAATATTCTTTTCACAAATGCCCTCCGTAAAATGGTCATTGGGGCCTGTGGAGTCTCAGAGGTCTTGACCTTCTTGACTGTATGCAGCGATTAAAATCATGTGTCATAATTTGGACAATTTTCTGTTGAATTAATATTTCATTGTAGTGAAAATGTTTCAAGTTTAATTATTATGAATGTGATGTTTAGCTGACCCACATTTTGCTGGCATCTGTTACTGCATGATTTTTCCATTTCTAAAACAAACAAACAAACAAAAAGAACATTCCTTAAAGTTACAGGACCCAGGAAGTCATCGGTTGGACTCGTTAACCGCATGCCATGAGTACATCATGTAAATCACATCATTCCATTTACTCAGTTTTTACACAAATTGTAGTGTTGCCTGTATTCGTCAATTTCAGCCATTTAACTCTTTAAGCAAAGTTATTTTAAGGGAGAATGATCAAACATATTTTTCTTTATTTTGTGGAAAGTATGTTATGTAAATGATAGCTTAATTTACATTTTTAATTGTTTAGGCTACATACTTTACGTTTTACTTAGAAAAATTGCTTTAAAAAAACATAAAATTAAAAACTTGACAGTCAGCATTTTCTGAAGCTTAAAAGGATAGTTCACCCAAAAATGAAAATTCTATCATTAATTACTCACCCTCATGTTGTTCCAAACCCATTAAGACCTTAGTTCATCTTCGAAACACAAATTACGATATTTTTAATGAAATCTGAGAGCTCTCTGACCCTCCCATAGACAGGAAGGGAACTAACTATTTCAAGGCCCAGAAAGGTAGAAGGACATTGTTAAAATAGTCCATGTGACATCAGTGGTTAAACCGTAATGTTATGCAGCTACGAGAATACTTTTTGTGCGGCAAAAATAAAAAATCAGTTTTATTCAACAATTTCTTCTCTTCCGCATCAGTCTTTGCTGCCATTCACGAGAGTATACTACAATGCATGCGTGCAGTGCTGCAGATGCAGGAGCCAGCATTCTGGCATTCTCGTAGCTTCATAAAATTACGGTTGAATCACTGATGTCACATTGACTATTTTAATGATGTCCTTACTACCTTTCTGGACCATAAAACATTTCAGTTGTGTTGCTATATGCAGGGTCAGAAAGCTCTTCGATTTCATGAAAAATATTTTAATTTGTGTTCTGAAAATGGACGTGAGGGTGAATAATTAATGGCAGAATTTACATTTTTGGGTGAACTATCCCGTTAAAAGAGATTTTTCAACCCCACAACAAGAGATTCTTTCTTCTGTTGAGCACAAAAGATGTTTTGAAGAAAATGAGTAACCAAGCAGCTGCTGGTCCTCATTGTCTTTGATTATATATTTTTCCCAACTCTGAAAGTAAGTGGCTACCAGCAACTGTTTAGTTACCAACATTCTTCAACATATCCTCTTTTGTGCTCAACAGAAAAAAGACATTCAGAAATATAATGACAGTATAAAAAGAAAAATTTCAGCTTAAGTGTGACTTGGCCCATGTTGTCCTCCTCCCGAGTCCAGATATCCTTCATATTTCCTTGAGTATGTCTTGCGGCAGTAGCACAACACTGTTACATGTGGGCGTTTTATTTTGTTGGGGGTTGTTAGTCTGAAGGGCAGTGTAGATGTGTGTGTGCTGACCCAGACGATGCTCATAGGTGACAATACAACGACTGTGCTCCAAATAAATGAGGGTTACTTCACTCCCTCAGTTACTCATTACCCCCTCAGCTGGAGCTGATCGGCAGGCCCGCACACAATCTACACACACAGAACTTGAAGAATTACAACATCAGTCATTCATGAAGCCCCTCTAATACTTAATGCCACTTTTGGCTAATTTGGTAACATTCGGTAATGATTTCAGCTATTTTTAAGAATTTAATCACAGTATTTATTCCAAATCAAACATGTATGACTTTCTTCTGTAGGGCAAACAAAAATACATATAAATATTAAAGAATCTTCTCATTGCTATTTTCCATATAACTATTTTCAATTATCATCTTAGCATATTTTCACCATATTAAAATCGATTGCTCAGGTTTTTCCCCAAAAATCAATGCATAACAAACATGCTCTTGCTTTATGTACATATTTGGACACACAAGCATTATTCTGTACATCCGTATCTGGAAGGTTTATTTTTCAGGAAATAACAAGTAAAATCCACAATTTTCACCCATTTGACAGAAATGCTTTGCCCCGTTTTGTGATGCAGGTCGCAGGCTGATTGGTCAATAGTCTCTTAAGTTTGTTAGAGGTCAACGCATTTATTTTTCACTCACCTTGTTTGTCATCACAGGACACTTGAGAATAAAAAAAAGCAAAACAACTGCAGATGCCAAGTGCTCATAGGATGGGGACGCAGAAAACTGGCGTCAGTCACTGGAGAGAATCAACAGACCCTCGTTGTGCTCGTTTTGATGGGAGGAGACGAACAGTGAGTAAGGAGATGGGATTAAGCTGCTTGACTTCACATGAACAGGAAGTGTTTTTTCTTTAACAGGGTGTTTTGTGCTTCTTTTTCCATTTGCAATAAGCAGTTTGATGCAGTATTTCAGACACCCATATTCACAGGTGAAGTATACAAGAACTGCTCAGTGATCATGGCATTCATTAAGATACTTAAGCTCTTCTGCTCTTCATATCTGTGCCACTTTCTTAGCAAACCATGCACTCCAAGACTGCTGGGAGAAACAGCCTACATCTAAACAATACAGCCACATTACAAAAATAAAGACCGTCTCTGTAACCCACTGAAAGAGCTCTCATCGCAGACACTTTTAGTGCATTACATCAGTTTCCTTTCTCTTACCGCTTGTTCTTGTGCTTCTTCAAGCAAACATCGCAAAACACACTTCTATCCGGGTGAATATACAGCACACGTACCAACACCGTCCATTTGAGAGAGCTGGGGAAAAATAGATATTAAAATATGGATGATGAACAGGTAGAATTTAGTTTTTTTTCTTTTCTTTTTTTTTTTGTATGAAATTTGTAGCATAGGCATGACTCAGCCACCCGTCGACTACCTTTCAGTCGCTCGCTTTGAAGAGAGGGGGTTTTATCTTACACGGGCACCATCTTCAGTTCAAATTAAGAGAGAGAGACACATACAATTATTTAAACTCTTGAAATCAGTCATTGTGAACACCCAGACAATGAATCACTATGTTGCATTGAGGAATGGAGCAGGGTTTGATATATTTAGAGAGTTTGGCGGTTTTTGCGTCCTCCCCGAATGAGTTATTGTGATGCGGAAGTCGAAACTCATGAATACACGCACGCTGTCTCAGTTCTGTGGTGCTTTGATTAGTTGCTTGATTTTAAAGTTAGAGAGCCAGCAGCAGGAAGGGGAGGAGCCACATTACCATGGCCAGGTGGGCCGCTGCAGGACTGGCGTCATAGAGATCAGGGGACGGGAGCGTGGAGTCGCCCCACAGTCTGTCTCTCTCGTTCATCTGCAGAACAAAAAGAGCAAGTGAGATCTGTTTTTATCATCTCATCATTTCTTTCTTGGTTCTGTCTTTTATTGGTATCACATCACGGACAGATACAGTACTAAATGGATTCATCTCTAATGGACCAGTGGTGTGTATAGTAATAAAACATATGAACAGACTTCTCAACTTTTAAAAGGAAGATAAAGATGCTTCCCATGTCTTTTGCTAAAAGTCTCACAACATTTATTTGATTAAAAAACATAAGTAATGTGAAATATCATTACAATTTAAAATAACCAATAACTATTTTAATATCTTTTAAATGTAATTTATTCCTGTGAAGGCAAAGCTGAATTTCAGCCACCATTAATCCAGACTTCAGTGTCACGTAATCCTTAAAAAATCACTCTAATATGCGGATTTATATTCCACATATTTTGTGGAAAATATGTTTTCTGATTTTTTTCAGGATTCTTTGATGAATAGAAAGTTCAAAAGAATATAATTTATATGAAACCGAAATCTGTTGTAACCTTGTAAATGTCTTGCACTTTGTGGAAAAAAATGATACATTTCTTTTAGAAAATGATCTTAGTGATCGCAGTAGTGTTAGGTTATGTGATGTTTCATCCTCAAAAGCCGTGAAAAAGTATGAAAAAGAAAAGAATGTGTGCCTGATTATAAATACAGGCTTTGTTGAGTGAATGATTGGTTTCTGAGAGCATGAAACTTTCAAAATTCAATTTTAAATAATAAACAATTTTGGCATCGTGTTGTAATCACCACTTAAAGTCCAATGTAAAATCTGGATCCTGATTGAAACCAATTAAGAACCACTGCATTAGAAAATAACAAAACAACAAGACGGTATACAGCTGGTCTTCCAGTCTGGTCCAGACCATCTGACAAATCCCCTCTAAAATCACAAAACCAGACTATTGTTGTAAGCTTGGCCAGGCAGGGAAACAGACAACAGTAATCATGTAGGCTGGTTTACACTGTTTCTTTCAGCAGGGAGACTATAACACACATCTACGGCTTTGTTCTGACAGACATGAAAAGCATATCGGACTCCAATCCATTTAGCTGTTTGCACTCTGAACAGCAAAAAAAAAAAAAAAAAGAAGAAATCCAATTTGTACAAACCCAAACCATATCCATATGTGATTTGAAATCCGATTAAAACAGTATACATTTTTCCAAATGCGTTACAGTCTGGACAGTCGGAATGGATTTTAAGTCATTTTTGCGACACAATATGTATGCAATGTCATACACAATGCAAATCTGTGTTCGCTCACAAGAAAGCTCTGACGTGAATGAATAGGCAACATGAATGATCGGTTTTGCCCGGTTTGAAATCTAGCAGGAACACAGCGAGTTAGATTTTCAAAAGGTCCTAGAATGCATACTGGCACTCAGACGGACCAGGATAAAGGCCGGTACCTGTGTGGGCATCTGTGGACGCAGGATGTTCTGCTCGGTCTGCATGCCAGAACCAATGGTGGTAGTGGTGGTCTCGGTGCTGGTAACTAAGATCTGGTTGTAAGTGTTCGTGTTGGAGCCTGGAGCTTGGTTGGTCGCAGATTTCAGGTCTGTGTCATTCCCGAAAGCCAGGATGGCGTTCTCTGTTTGAAAGGAGGGGAGAGAGTCAGATTCACAGCCCTGCAGATGAACACGTCTGGAAGGCAGTCATGCCTCAGTTGGCTTTCTGTTCCAGACGTGTCTCTCTTTCAAAATGGGTTTGGAATTCATCAACATGCTTTCTTACAATAACAACAACAAAACACACTCGGGGGAACCAGAGAGTACTGGCTTATATATAAATTATGCAGCATAAATATTGACAGAACAGCATTCAGGATCATAAACTCCATTATCTGATTCATGCTCTGAATATAGTTTGTTTATATAGTAGAATATCCCTATATTACCAATTGGCTAATCCTGCCCTCCAGAAATATATTAAAAAAACACATGTATTTCTTAACGGCTTGGCATTCGTCCTTATTTCTTTGCCCAAGTCTTCCATTTTCTTTCTTATCTTTTATTTTCGTTCAGTGTGTTTTCCCTTGGGAAAGATTGGATGCATAAAATGGAGTGTGTGCTTGAGTGTGCCTCTGTGCGTGTGGGTTTGAAAGAAGTTTGATTACTTCTTGTATCTTGATGTTTAAAGCAAATCTTACCTGTACTAAAACACCCGTGTGTATTCATTTTGAAATATTCTTTATAGTCACCCATGTACTGGCGAAATTACCTTTGATATTAGACCTAAATATGGATTTCCATTCACACTCCTCTTCAATTTCCCGTATTTTATTGGCTATATAGGGTGTATTTCAGACTTATAGTGCAGGCCATATGAATGACAATAATCTGAACTGATTAATTTCCATTTGTCTAGTAGGTCACTTGTCTGAAATTACCGTGGCATGGAAGTCGCCTCAATTAAGACACAGCTGTGAGGACGGCACGGGATATAACTCCATATTTGAGTCTGATATTCCTTTCTGGTGCTGAGAAAAGGGTTGTGAGGAAAAAAGGAAGATTAGATTTATGAATGGTGAACAGTGGCATGGTTGAGTGAATTTTCTTTCTTAATTGAAACACTAATTGCTTAATCTTTGTGATCTTACAGGGGTGATGAAGTTAGAGAGAGAAAGAGAGTGACTTCCACAGAATACTTTACTGTATGTATAATAGTGCCTCTTTAATATCATTAGTACAGTGTCCTTGTAAAGCATCCCACAACCTGCCATAAATATTTATAATGGATATTGCAGCTCTGGACCATGAGCATTTATTTTAGCATTACTTATATACTGTTATAGTATTTCTTAATATTTTTAATTAGCTTTATTTTTATATTTTCAATTTAATTTTAGTTTGTTGTTGTAATCTTAAGTGCTTTTGTCCTTTTTATTTTTTTATCTTTTAATATGATTATCATGTTTATCGCGCTGTAATCATGCGTTTTAAACCATATGAGTTTAAACTTCTGATATCCAGTTTTCTGAGTGCACACATCTGAAGCACATGGACAGAAAGTAGCTGTCACAGCATGTGAGTACTAAACTAAGTTCTAATTCACACAAGTTTACGTTAAAAACACACGAGTTACAAAAACAGTCAGTTATGTCTGTGAAGGTAAACTGCTGGGAAATAAACCGCATGTTTATTTTAGATGTGTGGCAGCAGCAATATACAGTAAATAAATCAATAAATCCACTGCTCTCTTGTCTCCTCTGAGGCTGGGA